>NW_026056761.1:0-514 GCF_023757985.1 Alternaria ethzedia
ATTATAATTATATATATAGTAATTATTATAGAAGTAGTATAAGTATAGTATTAGAAGTTAAAAATTAGACTTATATTAGAGATTTCTAAGTTTACTATTAAGTCTAATAAAGTAACGCGCTATTATATAATTATTTAATTTTAAAAGATATACACTATAAGCTCTATCTCTAAGGTCTTAAGAGAGCTAGTATTCTTATAATATAACTTAACTTCTATCTATACACTTATCTTACGTACTACACTATATACTATATAATATATAATTACTTATATACACTATATATCTACTATAGCTTTATTACTATAGATATATATATATATTACGCGCTTATAGTACTTTACTATACTTATAGCTATAAATACGCGTATAAATAAGTATATAGTTAACTTAGAAAGTAATAATATTATTTAAAGTCTTAGCTAATTACTTTTTTTATTTACTAAGATATTAAAGTTAGAGAGTAGTTATAATTATCTAATTATAGACACGTAATTGCTTAGCTCTTAGGTAT
>NW_026056762.1:0-514 GCF_023757985.1 Alternaria ethzedia
TTTTAGAGATAGATAATTAAAGTAATTATAGAGTTTCTAATAGTTAAAAAGTAGTATACACGCCTAAAAGAGCTAACTTATTAGAGTCTAGAAGTAAAGAGCCTTCTATATATAGATTAGAAGATCTAACTCTATCTATTAAGTCTATTATAATAGACTTTAGTTCTATAGAAATAGATAAAAAACTAGCTTAACTAGAGTAAGCGCTAAAAAGACTAAGAGGTAGGCTATCTAAATTAGTAGCCTTTTCTTAATAATTAATATAGCTATAGAATTAGCTAATAGCTAAATTCTCTAGAACGCGCTATAGTAGAAGAGTTATAGGTAAAGAGTCTAAGCGCTCTCTTTCTATAAATGTCTATTAACTATTAAGACGTCTAAAAGATAAGAGTAAATAGCTTACTTAGCTTAGTAATTAACTAGAGAGTAATAGCGTAGATAGTGTAAATATAGTAATTATAGGCTTAGTTAATAAGTAAGCCTAGATTAACTTTTATAAGATCTACCTCTCTAG
>NW_026056250.1:0-118087 GCF_023757985.1 Alternaria ethzedia
GTCTGAGAAGAAGATTTATTAGTTTTTAAATCTTCTTCTCAGACAGCACACTCCAACCATGACCCCAAGTCGTAAAACGAGCAGGAAACCACGCGTCAGAGCTAGCTAGAAAACAAGCAGGAAGATGTCGCGTCTATTTCGCATGCGACGAAATATCAACCGAGTCTTTTCCGATACATTCGACTCTGCAGAAGAGTGACAAATGTCATGTTTGCAGACCACAAGTTGTTCGCAACAGTCCCAATCAATACCAGAACTGTTACACGCGATTTCGCCCTGTGAGCACTAAGAAGATTCAAAAATTCGCGCAATATTGGCGACTACCGTGCATCAAACAAGATCAAAGAGTGCGCAAGTCCAGCATCTCTGGAACTCACGAGTGTGGCATCTCCGCTGGATAGATGTTGGATCCACATCAAGAGCCGAGCCCCCACACCACAGTTCAGCCTTCTCGGTCCGGCCAGGAACAATCTTTAGCGGCATCAAGGCCCGCTAACGCCATCGCGTACACATATCACGCGCTATCCCCAATCTGAGCGTTAAAGATAAGCTCGCATATCAGAGCGTATCTGGTATGGTAATTCGAGATGACCGAAGCCTGGCGTTCGATGCTAGCTAGGATGATGACGGAATGCTGGATGCGATTGTTCCCCACAGATCGAAGTCGAGTTTCCGCGGTATTGCTGTGCAGCAGCTGACGTTGACCACACCGTTGACGTATCCAACTAGCTGGTTGAAGGGTGCCACTACGTTCTTAGAACACTCCGGGTTTAACATAGTATCACCAACTCCAAACAACTTCGATTGCCCCGTCTGCCTTTTGTCCGGTCTAGTCTGGTCTGGTATTTCAGCATCGTCATCTTGCCTATACGTCGCTTTGCGCATATCTTTCCCGCTCCATTGGCATAATTTCATGAATATTCCAAACCTGTTTGATCGCAGTGGCCATCACGTATAGCACAAGCCCTATACCGATCCTACTGAATCTTCCCCAAGTTTCGGTACCCCATCTCCTAGTCACGCATCATGAGCGTGGCCACGCAGACTCCGGCGGGAGTGCCCGTCCCTCCTGCCCATGAACATCAGCCACAGCCACATGCCGCGTCGAAATCGATACAATTGCCGCCATCACCACCAGAGACCGTGAACGGAGACGACACCAAGTCTACCACTTCGACATCAGAACCAGACTTTCCGCTTCCACCGCCAGCAAATACTCCACCACAAGTTCTGGACGTTGATAAACCCACCCCGGACGCGCATGTACCAAGAGACCCAAGACTAATCCGGCTAACCGGTGTTCATCCTTTCAACACCGAAGCACCGTTAACGGACCTGTTCAACGAGGGTTTCTTGACTAGCCCAGAGCTGTTCTATGTGCGAAACCATGGCCCAGTGCCTGATGTACAGGATGCAGAGTGTCTTGATTGGGAGTTCTCGGTTGAAGGGTATGTTGCGCTCTTGGAAGATGATGTCTTCATACTAAACCTCCATTAGTCTGGTAGCCAACCCCCTGAAGATCACCTTGCGGCAGCTGCTTGAGGAATACGAGAATGTCACATATCCTGTAACTCTAGTCTGTGCTGGTAACAGGCGGAAAGAGCAAAACGTCGTGAGGAAGAGCAAAGGATTTTCTTGGGGCCCAGCCGGCGTTTCAACAGCGTTGTTCACTGGTGTGGTCATGAGAGACATCATTGACCGAGCGAAGCCACTACGGAAAGCGAAGTACGTGTGCATGGAAGGTGCTGACAAACTCGTAAGTTGCTTTTCGGTGGCAACGTACAACGTCTAACACTGTGCATAGCCCAACGGATACTACGGCACATCGGTGAAACTTAACTGGGTCATGGACCCAAACCGGGGCATCATGTTGGCGCACAAGATGAATGGCGAGATGCTGCGACCTGATCACGGCAAGCCGTTAAGAGCCGTGATACCGGGACAGATCGGTGGCCGAAGCGTGAAGTGGTTGAAGAAGTTGATCGTTACGGCTGAGCCAAGCGACAACTGGTACCACATTTACGACAACCGAGTGCTACCGTATGTGCCTCGAACTTGGAAATGGGATCAAGACTAACATTTTCCAGTACCACTGTCGACCCAGATGAGGCAGCCAAGAACGCGAAATGGTGGATGGACGATCGCTACGCTATCTATGATCTTTCGCCGAACTCAGCCATTGCATGTCCCGCACATGAAGAGAAACTGGCCTTATCTTCAAGTCTCGAATCGTATAATGTCCGGGGTTACGCCTACAGTGGCGGTGGACGACGCGTGACAAGATGCGAACTATCGCTCGACAAGGGAAAGACATGGCGACTTGCGAAGATCGATTACGCAGAAGACAAGTACCGGGCCTTCGAAGACCGACAACTATACGGCGCAAGATTGGACATGGACTGGCGCGAAACGAGCTTCTGCTGGTGCTTCTGGAATCTGGAGATTAGCACTGCCGAGCTGAAAGAGGCGGATGATATCGTGGTGCGGGTGATGGACGAGGCGATGTGCGTTCAGCCAAGAGACATGTACTGGAGTGTGTTGGGTATGATGAACAACCCATGGTTCCGGATAGTTATTCACAAGGAAGACGACATACTCCGATTTGAGCACCCGACGCAACCCGCGTTGATGCCTGGTGGCTGGATGGAGCGCGTCAAGAAGGCCGGTGGGAATCTCACGAACGGATACTGGGGCGAGAAGATTGGAGGTGAAGAGCCAGAACATGCTGCTATCGAGGAGGCGAAAGAGATCAAAATGACGAAAGATGGGGTTGACAAGGTCATCGAGATCGATGAGCTGCGGCAGCACGACAAGGCTGAGAACCCATGGTTCGTGGTCAACAGCGAAGTTTACGACGGCACTGCTTTCCTGGAAGGCCACCCGGGCGGTGCGCAGAGCATCATAAGCGCAGCGGCCCAGGATGCCACAGATGAGTTCATGGCGATTCGTGAGTTTCACATCACCGAAACAAACGGCACAACTCCGGCTGACAATAAGCAGACAGCGAAACAGCCAAAGCCATGATGCCAGACTACCACATCGGCACCCTCTCAGAAGCCTCCCGCAAACTCCTTTCAGAACCCGAACACATCCCCGAATCCACCACCCCGCGCCCCATCTTCCTCGACTCCCGCAACTGGCGCAAAACACTCCTCCACTCCAAGACAAAAGTCTCCTGGGACACACGCATCTTCCGCTTCAAGCTCGACCATCCGGACCAAGCGCTCGGCCTACCCACCGGCCAACACCTCATGATCCGTCTCCGCGATCCCGTCACTCGCGAAGCCATAATCCGCTCCTACACACCCATAAGCCAAACCACGCAAACCGGCTACTGCGACGTCCTCATCAAAGTCTACGCCGACACGCCCCACCGCACCGGCGGCAAAATGACAAAAGCGCTCGACTCCATCCCGACAGGCCACTGGGTCGATTTCAAAGGCCCCATCGGCAAATTCGAGTACCTCGGTCGCGGTCTCTGCGCCGTCAATGGAAAAGAGCGGAGAGTGAAGCGTTTCTTCATGATCTGCGGTGGAAGCGGCATCACGCCCATTTTCCAGGTTCTACGCGCTGTTATGCAGGATAAAGAGGATGCTACGCATTGCACTGTTCTCAACGGCAACCGGCTGGTGGAAGATATACTGTGCAGAGAGGATTTGGATGCTTTTGCTAGGGACAACACGGACAGGTGTAAGTTGTTGTATACGTTGACTCAAGGGCCGGAGGATTGGCAGGGGTTGAGGGGGAGGATTGGGAAGGAGTTGTTGGAGGAGCATTGTGTTAGGGATGGAGGGGAGAGTTTGGTCTTGATTTGTGGGCCTGAGGCGCTGGAGAAGGCGGCGCATCAGGCGTTGAATGAGCAGGGTTGGAAGGACGAGGAGTTGATGTTCTTCTAGGGTCGATGTTGTTGTTTGTGGAGTTTTGGGGCATTGGAGGGATTGGGATACATATTATTTCGGTCTATTCACTGTATATAAAGTCGCGTTTCTCGAACTGCATGTACTGCATTTGCTTGAAGAGCCAAAGTATGCCATGCTACCAGCATGCCCGTTGTCGCTGTCGCTGATATTGCGTCTACTTCAGCCCAGACTGACATCAAAGTCAGAGCCTAGAAGTTATAGGTTCTTCCAGATGTGGACATCATGCTCTGCTTGCCGTGTAGTGGGATCTTGGATGTCATCGTTACGGCGCGCCTTCCATCTCCAAGCCCGCTGGCTCCCTCCCTTCACGTAGAAGATTGAGACCAGCCGGGCCATAACATCGAACTTTACCCGCCCATCTCGATCTACCTCGTCATTCCTCCCTCCAAGCCAAACCACACATGTACAATGACATCCCCCGGAGACCATCAACCACAAAACCGCATCTCCGTCCTCTCCCCTCCTGATAACGAAGCGAGACACCCCCCTGTCGCCAAGCCGCCTAGCTCGCGATAAGGAACACCCAACCAGCGCCAAACCCACCCGACGCGTCTCCACATCACACATGTCTTGAAATCTCCACGGAGAACGCGTCTCCATCGCCCCCTAGTAACGTTAATGAGCAATGTCAATTGTTTGACTGGACGCGCCACGGTATCCTTGTCGTTCTTACTGCCGTGCGAACGGGAGCTAGGGTACAGGCAGTTGCAGGGGATGGCAGCAACCCCGCTGCGTTGCGATGCATTTCCGCGACCACCGCGGGGCATGCGTGATTGGGAGATGGGATGATTGAGCTATCTATTCTTCGTGTGGCGGAGGGGTTGGCGCGGGAGGGCAAAGCGCGTGTTGGGTCGACGCGCGGGAGATGTTCGTGCCACGGAGTTGTTGGTTGCGGCTATTGAGGTATCTTGATCTACTGATTCTACTCGTTGAAGTCATCTGGTGCCTTTGACATCTTTCCCTCTCCCAAACTTCTGTTTCTTACTCTTCTTGGAGTGAGTGTTGCAGTTTACGCATACGCATACGCATTGTGGTATCTTGTGCCCTCTTGGTTGAGTGTACTAGTTCGACTACTTGCTTCAGAAGTATATCCGTCGCCTTGTTATTCAGATACCCGAGGCTTTAATAGCCTTTACACACATCATGGCTGAGACGGAGCCAATCGTCACACAAGGCATCGAGCCCTCATCTGGCGAATCACACTCTCCACCTGGCGACCGCCATGTCACAGCGACATGGGGATCGAAAGACGGGAACATATCGAATGCGGAGTGGAACGATGCGGAAGCTAACAAGCTGCCTGAGAAGGTAGCTGATCTGGAGAAGAAGGGCGAGATCAATGACCAGCATCCACGGAAGAAGATTGTGGTTGTTGGATTGGGTATGGTGGGCATTGCATTTATGTAAGTCGGCAAGTCTTTTGGACTTTTGGACAAAGAGCTGATTCGTCCAAGCGAGAAACTCATGAAGTACGATGTGAAGCGGAGAGAATACGACGTGGTTGTCATTGGTGAAGAACCACATCTTGCATACAACCGCGTCGGTTTGACGAGCTTTTTCCAACATCGGCAAGTCGAGAACTTGTATCTCAACCCCAAAGAATGGGTAGGTACAGCATCAAGCGAGGACGAAGTGTATGCGGCTAATTTCATCCTAGTATGCATCAATGCCGGAAGGCTCACTAAACTACCATCTCAACACCCTCGTTACCGAAATCGATTCCACCGAGAAGAACGTCAAGACCTCATCCGGCGAAACGGTACCCTACGATATCTTGGTCCTGGCAACAGGGTCCGACGCGCTCCTCCCACGACATACACCCGGTCATGACGCGAATGGCGTATTCGTATACCGCACAATCGAAGATCTACAAAGGCTCATCGAATTCTCTTCGACAAGGAAAGGTACAACAGGAGCTGTAGTCGGTGGTGGCCTGCTAGGTCTGGAAGCCGCACATGCCATGATGGACCTTGAAGATTTCGCGAAAGTGAAGCTTATTGAGCGGAATCGATGGGTGCTATCAAGACAACTGGATGGCGACGCGGGCGGTATGGTCGTCGAACAGGTCCGCGCTTTGGGCTTGGATGTCATGCTAAGCAAGAGAGTGGGCAAGATCTTGACAACCGAGGACAATTTTGTCAAGGGTGTGGTGTTTGAGGATGGTGATGAGATGGAGTGCTCGTGCATTTGCTTCGCAGTGAGTAAAATTGGACCGCGAAACAACGACAAAGACTGACTTTAGTAGATCGGTATCAAATCAAGAGACGAGCTCGCCCGGAAAGCAGGTATCAAATGTGCCGATCGAGGAGGTGGTATCGTGGTCGGCCCTGACCTAGCGACTTCACAACCGGACATCTACGCCGTAGGCGAATGCGCCAGCTGGGAGAACCAAACGTTTGGTCTCATCGCTCCTGGAGTCGAGATGGCGGATGTCCTCGCGTTCAATCTCACTCAAGCGAAGGCACATGCACCACGCAAGTTCAAAGCACCTGATCTAAGTACCAAGCTCAAGCTGCTGGGTGTCGAAGTCGCGAGTTTCGGTGACTTCTTCGCGGACCGTGACGGCCCGAAGAACATGCCTGGACGGCCACGAGCTGAGAAGAAAGATACCAATGGAGCGACACCGAGAGATCGAGTTAAGAACTTGACGGATGGGCCAGCGCCACCACCGGTCAAGGCTCTGACATACAAGGATCCATTTCAGCAAGTGTACAAGAAGTATCTGTTTACAATGGACGGAAAGTACCTGTTGGGTGGCATGATGATTGGCGACACGAAAGACTACATCAAGCTGGTGCCCATGGTAAAGAATCAGAAGCAGCTGGAGATGGCGCCAAGTGAGCTCATCGTTGGAGCGCAGAAGGGCGACGACGATGGTTCAGATCTGTAGGTTGCACTGCGCTCGTCCATACAAGAATGTTGTACTAACATCACATAGGTCCGGCGATACTCAGATCTGCTCATGTCACAATGTTACGAAGGACGATGTGGTCAATGCCACCAAGGACGGAACATGCAAGAGCATCGGCGACGTCAAGTCTTGCACCAAAGCCGGCACCGGATGCGGAGGCTGCATGCCGCTCGTACAGACCATCTTCAACAAGACCATGGCTTCCATGGGCAACGAAGTCAAGAACCACCTCTGCCCGCATTTCGAGTACTCGCGCGCCGACCTCTTCAACATCATCTACGTCAAGGGCCTGAAGGACTTTGCTGCTGTCATGAAGGAAGCTGGAAAAGATCCAAACTCCTTGGGTTGCGAAGCCTGCAAGCCGACCATTGGAAACATCGTCGCTTCATTATACAACAAGCATCTACTTGAAGTCAACAACAGGGGTCTACAAGATACCAACGACAGATTCCTGGCCAACATCCAACGTAACGGCACCTTTTCGGTTGTTCCGCGAGTCTCAGGTGGCGAGATTACCCCGGAGAAGCTGATCGTCATCGGTACCGTCGCGAAGAAGTACAACCTCTACACCAAGATCACCGGTGGTCAGCGTATCGACATGTTCGGCGCACGGAAACAAGACCTCCCTGACATCTGGCAAGAGCTTATCGATGGCGGTATGGAGTCTGGCCACGCATACGCCAAGTCACTACGAACAGTCAAGTCATGTGTCGGAACTACATGGTGCCGATTCGGCATCGGCGACAGTGTGGGCATGGCGGTGCGTCTAGAAGAGCGCTACAAGTCTATCCGTGGACCGCACAAGATCAAGGGTGGAGTATCCGGCTGCGTACGCGAGTGTGCCGAAGCACAAAACAAGGACTTTGGTCTCATTGCGACTGAGAAGGGCTTCAACATCTTCGTGGGCGGCAACGGTGGCGCGAAGCCACGACACTCGGAGCTACTCGCCAAGGACGTACCACCAGACGACGTAGTCCCCATCCTCGATCGCTACCTCTCTTTCTACATCCGCACAGCCGACAAGCTCCAACGAACAGCGCGCTGGATGGAGAACCTCCCCGGCGGCATCAAGTACCTCCAAGAAGTCATCCTCGAAGACAAACTAGGCATCTGCGCAGATCTCGAGAAGCAGATGGAAGACCTCGTCGGCACCTTCTTCTGTGAATGGACCGAAGTACTCAAAGACCCCAAGAAGCGATCCTGGTTCTCCCAATTCGCAAACACATCCGAAACCATCGTCGACACCATCGAACCGACCCAAGAGCGCGGCCAAGAACGGCCCTCCTACTGGCCCAAAGACTCCATCACCGAAGACTTCCGCGGCACAAAATGGACAGAACTATCCTGGCAGCCCCTCGTCAAAGCCGAAGAGTTCAAAGACGCAGACACAGGCGACAGCAAGGCCATCAAGCGCGGCGACACGCAACTCGCCGTCTTCAAAGTCCGCGGTAAATACTACTGCACCCAGCAAATGTGCCCGCACAAGCGCGCCTTCGTCCTCTCCGACGGCCTCATCGGCGACGACCTCGCCAACAACAAACTCTGGGTCAGCTGCCCGTACCACAAGCGCAACTACGAACTCTCCGGCGACAACGCGGGGAAATGCGCAAACGACGAGAGCGTCAACATTGCTGTTTTCCCGATTGAGGAACGCGGTGATGGCTGGTTGTATGTCAAGTTGCCCAGTGTGGAGGAACTGGATAGTGTGCTTGGTACGAGTAAGTTTAAGATTAAGAAGAGTGAGACGGAAGATCCGTTTGTGGCGCTCGATAAGAAGTTGCAGAGGATGCAGTTGAAGGGGAGGAAGGGCATGCAGGTTTCGCATCTTGAAGGTGGGCTGGGGGAGAAGGCGAAGGCCGCGCAGATACTTGCTGGTGGCGAGAGGGGGGCTGGGGGCTTGGACTGGTAGTGCACGCGTGCGGTTTGAGCATATCCAGGACGGCGTCGTGGTGTTTGTTTGTATATATGATTCCCATCATTGGATTTGTACAAGAATAGGTACATCACTCTTGCGTTCAATCATTTCCACCCTCACTGCTGGCCATGAGATTGACTCGTGCAGTCGTGTGATCGCCTCAGCCTCTGCGTGCTGGCTCCCAATTCTTTGGTATAATAGCGCTATGGGTTAGGGGTCTCTTGACCCGCCGATGGGTGTTCGATCATGCATGATCATTTAAGTTCGATGCTTCAGTCCTGTTCATAGTGTTAGGATGTACGTGGCACCTATCGGTGACTTTCAGTATCGACGTAGCTGCTGGTCTTGGGCTAGTTTTCCAACTGAATGGATGTCGAAATGATGGTGTCTTCACTGGAGTAGTTGCAAGCGTTGTTGCCGATCGGATGGGAAGTGTTACACCCGCAGTCGTGTGGTACAAGTATACATATAGTGGTTGACATGTGATTGTGGTACATGCTCACAGTCAGTTCCTGGAAACTCACTGTTGTTCGTTCCAAGTTAGTTGCATGCTTGTTGCTTCATTCCGCCCGGATTTGCAATCCTAAGTGTATTGAGCGTTTAACGAAGTGTTGGAATTTCCCCGTACGGAGTCGCCGTACTTGGGCACACGTGGAGATGACGAACCTGAAACAACGGTGAGGCTGTTGTGATCAAACTAGGCAAGTAGTGATAGCAAGCTGTCTGTGTAGTATGTGATGCTTATCGGCTGACTGGCAAGATTAGGAATGACCATAGGTTCCCCCTTCGAGTATTAGGCATATGTACCTTGCCTAATCTGTGCAGCAGAGCCGTGAAGTCCAGAACATTAGTTGCAGATGTGGTGTTAACGGTCAAGCTGGCACGGCGGGATCCGCTGCACAAACGACGGATCTGATACTTGACTAGAGAAAACGTGGTTGGGAGGAGCTAAAGTCTGACAGGGAGTCTTTGTGAGATCAGTTGATCGCATTCCCAGTAAGTTCTGTGTCTCACAAAGAGTAGCGCATGACTCCCTCAGTGCGGAGTGCCCCGATAATCGCCAGTACCTTTTTACTTTTCCCCCATACCACCCAGGCACCCGGTAGTAGTGGCAGCCCCGTATTGATCGTATGGGTACAGCAACCGTTGACCAGTCATGTTTTGGCCTCACGTTTGACATGGGCAATCCGTAAGACTGTCTGCCCACCATCGTATCATACTTCTCTCCGATGTAGGCGTCCCTTCACATGCAGCTCAGCCCATGCTGACCGCCATGGCTCTCAGCCTTGGATACCGCCTTGACACCGCCTTGACCCAACGCCAGCGTGGCATTCAGGTAATTCGTTTGGGCGTAGAGTAGTGGCTGAGGCTGTTGAGAGAGCTCCCACGCGCCGTGGTCTACGTGTCTCTCAGTTTTCGCATGTGAACTAAGCTTTTGTTGAGATCCTGCACTCATCCTAGCCGATCAGATCAAATCGATCAACATGAACGGCGTCCCTTTCAGTAGACCTAGCTTCGATGGGACGATCGAAGAAAAAGAGGCCGATGGAGCCGACAGATTGACTGTCGGTCCATTGCAGTGACATACGGTGTCGTATCGGGGCGTAGCACGAAGCACACCGCTGGGTGGATGATAGAAGCAGGGCGCACCGCGCACTCGATTGGATTTCCATGAACTGGAACAAACCTCCGGTACCAAACGACTGACGTGTCTCTGTTGCCGTCACACTGGACTGAGAGGCAAGGGGCTGGTGCTGCATTAGTGGTTGCTTTCGTTGTCATCGCAAGCAAACATCTCTGTGGCACATCAATCTTGGCGCGAGGGGTGAACAAGGTTCGTGGGCTCGGTCACCCGGCATGCGAGGCAATGTCGCTCTCACCGGTACTTGATGCGTATATAGAGACTGCCCTCTGTGTCAGGTACTGTAATTAGCGCAGTCCACTTCTTTCCCAGCGAACAGCCAAACCTCTTTTGTCAATTCCCCAGCAACATCTATCCAAAACTCATCGGCGTTTTTGAGATACTAGCATTCGAAATATGAGGATAAAATTCAGCGGGCTCCGTCCTATCACTGTAGATCGTCAAACGTTCTCTGCTTGGTTTCCTCAGCTGTCGGGCATGCACGGTATCGATGGAGACGAGCTTGTGGAAGATCTCGACACCCGACTTCAACATCGTTATGGAATACCGAGTCGTATGATCGAGTATACTCTCTCGGAACTGTTCAAGAAACTTGGCCATTACTCATGCTTTGACTCGGGGCAAAAGCAAAAGCGCCTTATCCAGGAGCTGTGGACTCAGCTGGTCAAGGATGTCAAGAACGTTTATCATAGCAGCAAAGGTCTCCGAAGTTCGCGGCAGATGTTCATCACACTTTCGTATCTAGCAGCGGATCATGCGTCTATTTTGCTGGCTGAAGCGCTCGCTCAATTCTGGGTGCATTTCGAATCTCTGATATCGCAAGAGTCGCCAACATATCTTGGGGACTGGGCGAGGGCTTTAGCGAAGGTACAAGAGGCACTGGAAGGACCTACGACGAGGAATCTCGAGCCCTTCGCCATTATGCCATACACTGGCTATCACCGTGGTCGCACTCCCCGAGCCTTGCCCTGGCCAGGTCACAGGGCACGGTCATTGCCTGTCATGCGACGTCGCCACAGCCCGGATATGAGCCTCGCCATCCCAACGTACCCGAGCTCTGGTTGGGCTTCGCCGATGATATCACCGGTCGGATATCCGAGAGGCGATTACTTCGACGAGCTTCAGAACCTCCAGTGGCAACAGAGCGAGATGGACATGAAATTGGACAGTGTTGACGGGAAACTGGATGTTCTGCTTGGTGGGTACGGTAGGTACGGTTATTATTGAGCAAGAGCAACGCTTCTTTGGTTTCGACCAGAGATTGCATTGATCTACTGCTCTGTGATGGCTTGCATGAGGGACCATTGGGTTAACGAAGAGGCGAACGTTCGACTACCGACATTGACGATCCGATCTGTACCATACGCGAGAGTTGGGCTCATCCAAGAAGTGTAGCGAAACTGAGATGGAATATGGAAATAGTTTTTGGTGGGCAGGCTCTACACCTGTCGTGTTTTGAGATATGAATGCGTCGTGGGGTGCTCTAGCGAGGCGTTGCATTTACGGCCTGTTTCCCAAATTACGTAGCTTTCAGATAGTAAGATGAGAGCCTTGTCTGGCATCTCGAGCATATCCTGCCATTCTCACAGCGGTCTGTAAGCCATATTCCGAAGGGAAAAATGGGATCGCGTATTCCAGAATCTTAACAAATGATGTACCGTGCGTTTGATGTTGCTTCCCATTTTTACAGATGGGACCTGCTTTTCGTCAATGCGTGCACAAAAACGCGTACGTCGATCCGTACTGTCCTGAGGCGATGGTACTGAGCTAAGCCAAACCATAGCGTGAGTAGTAATTGGCTAGAATCGTATGAGGCGGCCACGCGCGTTGTCGAAGCAAACTTGTGCGACTGTTCAACGTATTCGTCTGTTTGTCGATCGATCGGGAGGGCTGACGGTAGACCTAGTGGTCAACACCGTTGAGCATATAATGATGACAGCGGCCTGTCGAGCGAAATCTTTTCGGCCTTCTGTACCACCACCCTTTCCTCCCAACACAGCATCGATATCGTTCGCGCAAGATTGCGTTCTTTCCGAAAAACAATTGTTGGTCCATGTGGGATATTGTGACGATAAGACTCGCTGCCGATGTAGTTCTCCACCCCAGTCTGAGCGGATTGCAAAAGTGGCTTCCAGATGTCGCTCGCAACCTGGGATTTGCCAGAACATTCGACAGCCGGCGCCTGATATCACAGATGGCGGAGGCTTTCTCCAAGAAACTGCAGTATCCCGTCACATCCGACACTATCGTCACAGCTCTTGGGGAGTTCATCGGATACCTTGCGCCAAAGTCCAATTTCGCCGCTTCGACCGGAACACGCCTAGATGAGCATATGAAGGACTGTCTCAGAAAAGACTTGGGCGTCATGGAGACCTCGGACCTTCGTTGCAGCAGGCACCGGTTTCTGATATTTTGCTCAGTCGCTCGGGCCACTCGATCGCAGGCATTGGCCGCGTCCATGATGGGTTTCCTGCAAGGTCACCTACACGAAGTCGTGTACGATGAGCAACCTGGGATGCGGAGGGAGTGGTGCATGGGCCTCATTGCATTGGAAGGCTTGGTATCCGAGCGAGTCCTGGAGCAGCTGTTACGCTGTTTCTCGGGTGCTGTCGGCCGATCATACGAGATGAGGCGGCAGCCAGCATACTACGACCCATGCGCTGCGGTGATGATGAAACGGCAGCACTATCCGTTCTTCGGTCATCAATGTGGGATAATGCCACCGAGGCTCGAAGACCCAAGAGACAGATGGCTATCTGTTGGCCGTCCTCATCGGCATCGATATCGTCAACACCATCCTCGAAATGCATATCCATGGATCCAGCGGAATGGACGTTTTGATGATGTCGGAAGGCTGCAGTATCAGCAGGAAAGGATATACTCGAAGCTCAATCATATTGGCCGGAAGCTCGAGTAACCATAGTTGGCAGGGGAAATGGACTTTGACGAGCGATTCAACGATATGGCCGAACTGTGCACACATGCTTGATTGTTTTCTTGCCGAATCGTATCAGATTTACTAATCCGTACCTGTAACGATTTAGTTGGCCTCGAAGTAGCATGAGGTCCATTACAAACTTACTGCTATATCGTCATGTTGCGCGAAACATCACACCCATTCTCCTCTGAATATACACTATGCTCCATGCGCCTCGCTAATTCAAATGATGTCCCCTGAATGTCTAGGAAACCGTCCTGTCCACAATCCAACTGGTGTAGCTATGCCATCACCTCAAGTAGTGAATAACCAGCCAGCAGAACAGAAAGAAGACGACGACTCCACCCCAAAATATCCACTTGTCTTGTTTCGCTCTCCTTTCAACCATGCGTATCGTGTCGCCACTAATACCCAGGGTATTCGCAACCGTGTATAGCCGTCTCTGTGTTCCCTTGAGCATCTCTCTCTGCTGTCCCAGATCGCCAAGGACCGTCCGTCCTCTGTCTAAGAACTCATCCAACTGCTCTGACGTCTTGTTGAAAAAGGTGTTTTCCCTCAGCACATGGCCCTCGCGGTCGTAGTCGCCACCCGCTGGTGCGCCAGCCGAATAGGGGTTCGGTCGGTAGGGAGCGTTGGGGTTGTAGGGTTGGGAAGGTGCGAACGCCGAATGTTGGGCAGAGAGATTAGGCTGGGCATAGGGGTTTTCGGGGGTTGCTGTGTTGTGTGGACGACGGCCTAGCAGTTCTGTTCGTGCCTCTGTGGTTTGCTGCTCCTAGTCAGCAACGGCGCTCGCAATGACAAGGCGAGAGTCTTAGGCGTCGGTTCGAAACGTACAATTTCCTCGTTTACACCTTTTATGCGCTTGAAGTTTGTCCGGTACTCTTCGAGTTCAGCCCGGAAGTTCTTTAACCTCTCATGTGCCTTTTCTGCTTTGGTTTGCACAGGCTCTTGCTTTGCAAGCTTGCCATAGTCGTCGATGGTGCGCGCAAATGTGGCTAGGGACGCGTTTAGTTGGGCTTGGAGATGTGGTGATGGCGAGGCTGAGTCGGCAAATTGATCCAAGTCTTTTCGTATCGATGTCGATTGCCGTAAGGCGTTGTTGAAGAGCGCGTTCTGTTTGCGACGTAAGTTTGTGTTGAGCAATGAAAGTAGATGAGGCGTACCATTGCGGATTGTCAAGGGTTATGTCTATTTGGAGTGATTGCAACACCTCAATATAGATTTGAGATGTAGCGCGAGGTTTGTTACGGTGAAGGTTATACTGTAGCCTTGTAGGCAGACTTTCGCGACTTGACACATTGCATCATCGCGAAGTCCGACTGCTGGACCCTGAGTTGCCAAGCTTTTAGCGCATCAGCGCTAGCAGCATCGTAGAATTCCCTCCAGTTCACTCTCCATGGTCCGACATCTGGGTACTCTACCACGATGCATATAAACTTGCAGCTTGCCCTTACAGCTTCGTGCAAAGCTGCCGATACTCATGTCCGATGCAGACAGCAGATCCTGGCCGAAGTCTGAACCGCCTGGACTACGGTACCCCCGCCCTGGATTCCTGGACGATATCGCGACTACTTCTATAAGTGGCCAACCACAGGGCATGAAGATCCGACGTCCTTGGACTTCTGTTCTGATCAGTAATTGCGGTCTGCGATCCTCATGTTACCCAGCTATGCAGGCTGCGGTGACAGTATGCCCGCACAAGCCACAGTCGTCAGTTCCGCCTAGTGGTTATTCTCCGTTCTACCCTTAGTCATTGCACTGCGCCGTCCTTCTTATCGGCGTTCATCTGGCCTTGTCAAGCCTTCAATCATCCGTGGTTGACGTCGTTCTTCCTTCTCCACCTGCCTAATTCGGTAATCTCCTACCCTGTCGGCAAGTAGCAGGGCTGGGTATTTACGCTTGCCGAGCCGCGGAACAGGTGCATCTCGAGAAGAGATCGCAGAAAATGATGATGGGCACCCACTGCAGACCCAGTGTGCTAACTGGCATGGGAAGTTCGTTGTAGACCACTTCCGATATGCGGATCCATGCCATAATGTGCCGTCTCGCACATTGGGCGACGGCCCATCCCCATTTTCGATATAAGAAGCCGATTTGCGAGCTTTGTGTCGGATAGCCATCTCTTCATCGCAGTCATTATGTTTCTCCGATCAGCACTGTTCGGAAGTGCGCTGCTCTCGAGCGCCTACGCGCACGAGGTTCTTTTCGGTCGCGACCTCCCGCTACCAGTGGCTGCCAACGCGGAGTCATATACCGACTGTGCCAACGCAGCATGGCCTCCGTCCAATGTCGGCGTGGAGCTGATTCCGCAAGCACCAGACGATGAGATGCGAGCTATTGTCAATGAGATCAGTTCAGCAAACATCGAGGCTACGATCACCAAACTTGTATCGTTTGGAACACGCCATACCCTCGCCACATACAACAGCTCGACGCGCGGAGTAGATGCAGCGAGGGATTGGGTTGCCTCCGAGATGCGAAAATATGCTGCGGATAGCAACGGCACGATGACGGTCGAGGTGCAAAGCTATTTGCAAGGAATAGCTAGCAGAATCCCCTTTCCCGTGTACATATCGAATGTGCTTGCGACTGCCAAGGGAAGCGAGACTCCCGACAGGGTATATGTCATGACCGGACATATTGACAGTCGGGTCACTGACGTGCTCAACTACGATGCTGACTCTCCGGGTGCCAACGACGACGCGAGTGGAGTTGCTAGTATGTGTTCGTTGAAAAGATTATTACAGGATCAAAGCTGACTTATACAAGTTGCGATGGAGATTGCGCGTGTTCTTGCCAAGCATCAGCCCAAGTCAACAATAATCCTTGGTGCTGTATCTGGCGAAGAGCAGGGTCTATATGGCTCCACCTATTTGGCACAAACACTCAAGAACTCTAGCACGAATGTCGAAGGCATGCTGAACTGCGACATTGTCGGTTCCTCAACTGGAGATCGCGGTCAGAAAGACCCCTACACCATTCGCGCTTTCGCTCAAGGTGTTCCGCCTCTTTCAGCCGAAAACAACGTCACAGCAGCGCGACGACTCCAAATCGGCGGTGAAAACGATAGCCCTGCACGAGAGCTTGCGCGCTTTTCAGCTGAAGTCGCTGCCAACAATGCCACCGGCATGAACGTAGCCATCATCTACCGCCTGGACCGCTTTTTGCGTGGAGGTGACCACACTGGATTCCTTCAAGCGGGTTACCCTGCCATCCGCTACACGGAGCCTAATGAGAACTTCAATCATCAGCATCAAGACTTGCGCACCGAGAACGGTACAGTCTACGGCGACTTGATCGAGTTCGTTGACTTTGACTTCACAGCACGTGTTGGCAAGGTCAATCTCGCGACGCTTTGGTCCCTCTCACAAGCTCCTGGCATGCCACGCAACGTCACCATCGACACGACTGTTTTGGACAACGACTCGCGCATCAAGTGGATTGTTTCTAATAGTACAGATGTCGCGAGCTACGAAATCGTGTGGCGAGCCACTACAGCAAGCCTGTGGACTCGCATGCTTGATGTTGGCAAAGTTGGATCAGTTGTGCTTCCACTTAGCAAGGACAACGTCATCTTTGGCGTGAGGGCCGTCGGTACGAATGGGTACAAGAGTCCGGCTGTCTATCCTTTCCCTGGATAAAGCATTGTTCCACGGAATGACGCAGGCCCGGGTCCTTCAACGAACCAGAACTGCCAAATTTACAGTATTTTTAACTTGTTGTACGTATCAATGCATGTGTCTAGCGAGTCTGCGAAAGATTTGGGTTCTTTACATATGATGGAGTTCCCTCACAGGTCCTCGCAAGCATTTCCGCTTTCGGTATGGTAGCGCCAAGCGTGACGGGGTGTTGCAATATGGTGGCTGCTTCCGAGTGCAAGACACGGGCAACGTACGGAACCTATAAGTAACTTCTCGTATTTGTTCACAGTTCATCAGAAGTCGAACTTCATCGTCCCGCGCGGCTCGTTGTTTTGCTCGGTGTTCGTAGCCATGTCGTCTACTCACACCATAACACAGACAGATGCAAGCGCCAATCGACTTCCAGGTAATGCGCTACAGGCGAGTATCGAATTGCGACATGTAGCACCGGCGACGTTACGCGATCAAGGATGTAAACACAATGACCGAAGAAGCAGCGGCATCGAGCCAGCCACATTCCTTCCCCAACCATCAACGACAGTGTCAGTAACTGAGCGATGGAATCATCCAAAGGCCAATGTATCCCGCACATTCGCTGTTCTCTTCGCGTTTATTATCATGGGCGCGAATGATGCCGCATACGGAGTAAGCAATACATCCCTTTCGTATACATGGACATTGTTGACGTTACGCAGGCTATCATTCCTTACCTTGAGGAGTACTACGATCTGACATATGTTGTCGTCTCGCTAGTGTTTCTATCTCCGATGGGCGGATATATCAGTGCTGCACTCCTCAACAACTGGCTGCATATCCACTTTGGTCAACGGGGCATTGCTTTCCTTGGACCAGTTTGCCATCTAGTGGCCTACGTAGGCATCGCTCTCCATCCGCCATACCCCGTTTTGGTGGTCTTGTTCATCTTCTCGGGATTTGGAAACGGCATTGAAGACGCAGCCTGGAACGCGTGGGCAGGCAGTTTGGCCAATGCGAACGAGGTGTTGGGATTTGTGCATGGGCTATATGGGCTGGGGGCTTTGCTTGGTCCGCTCGCTGCTACTAGCTTGATTGCGAAGCGTGGATGGCAATGGTATCAGTTTTACTACATCATGGTCAGTCGCCCAGGATAGTCAATACATTGTTGCTAACCCTAGGCAGCTCGGTGGCGCATGCATTGAGTTTGCGACATCGCTTTGGGCATTCCGATCGAGTTCAGGTCAGGCGTATCGCGAAAAATCACTTCGCGCGAATGCGGAAGGTGAGAGCCGTCTTAAGCAGGCACTCAGAAGTCGCGTTACCTGGATTGCCGCTACCTTCCTCTTCGGCTATGTCGGAGCCGGTGGAGCGCTTGGAGGTTGGATCGTTACCTTCATGCGCCGGGAAAGAGCAGGCGGCGAATTTGAATCTGGGGTTGTCGCAACCGGATTCTGGACTGGCATCGCTGCCGGCCGTCTTGTCTTGAGCTTCATCACACCAAAGCTTGGCGAGAAGCTTGCTGTCTTAGTACGGTCAAGACCAGATTGGAAGCTGCAAAAGCTAACAATACGACAGATTTACATTGCTATCGCCATCGTATGCCAACTTATGTTCTGGCTCGTTCCATCCTTCCACGTCTCAGCCATCTTTGTCGCACTACAAGGCTTCTTCCTCGGTCCGCTCTTTCCAGCTGTCGTCGTCGCAGCGACTAAAGCTCTTCCGCCACATCTTCATGTCTCTGCGATAGGCTTTGCTGCTGCGATAGGTGTTGGCGGAGGTGCTGCGCTACCCTTTGCTATCGGATCGCTTGCTCAAGCAAAAGACCTTGGTGTCCTACAACCTATCATTCTCTCTGTCCTCGCAGCTCTCTTGGTTTTGTGGCTCTGCTTTCCGAAAATGGAAAAGAAAAAGACAGAAGGAGAGGTGCCACCGCTATCGTCGGAAGAGAGAAGGAAGTGGTGGCTCAACGTTGATTTTGATCTTGTGGAGATCATGAGACGCTTCCTGACGAGGGCTTTGGGTGGCCAGATGCTCGCAACTGCCTAGGAACGCTAGCACATGGTGTTCATACCTCAGCCCTGGAAGGCTCTTTCCACTCCCACCCGCGCTAGTTTCATTTAGGTGTCAACAAACCGACCCTTACTCTGCCTTCTCTCACCACCTTCGACTTTCTGTCATCGCAGTCGACATCATGTCCTCCAACCCACCCGAGGCTTCATCATGCTACATCACAGAGACATTGCGCTCTCTGAGGGCGGAAGTGGATGAGCTCGCTAAGACCCTCGCTTCCGATTCGGACTCCTCCACAGAGACGCTTGTCGGAGATATACCATCAACGCAGAGTACGGACACTTCCCCGAGAGCTGAGACAAAGCCGAGTACGCCATCAACATCAACCAACGACGCCAACCAGAACGAAACTCGCGAAGGACACCCATCCAACTCTGACGACACTGATATCGTGTATCATCCCCATCTCCGCGACGTGAACAGCATCCCCGACCTTGGTTCCACCTTGACGGAACTCGTAGATATTCCCAATGACATCATCAAACAGTACTACGGCAATCGTATCCACTTCTCGAAATGTTACGCTGGCCAACCCTATACAATGGCCTGGTCCATCAAAGCGGATGATGTACTCGATCCTATCGCTATTGTCATACGATGGCCCAACGACTCAAGTCTTGATATCGTAAAAAAGGACGACGACGGCGACAGCATTGCCCACGTTTCAAGACACCAAGAACGGACCAACACCCTGGGGACGGCAGCCGCCAACATTCGTCTGAAATTCGGATGTGATCGGATTGGCTTCTACGACGGTGTGCATCTGATTTTGTTCGTATTCAGCGAGAAACCCCAGTCAGGTGTCACCGTATTCGTGGGATGGTCGGATGAAATTCGCTACAAACTCATTATGTGGCTAGGAGAGGCGATCCGAAACACAAATGTGCAGATGCTGAAACCGCTTGTGGGATACGCGCTTGAGGACTCGAATCTGGAGGCCGCGGCTCTGGAGCCTCCGCCGCAATGTTTCCTACATGACAATCATGTCGACAATAGCGAGGTAAGCAGCGCGCTACTCACGTTCGGCGCCCAGTACGGTGGCTGTGCATTCAAAATCTACACAACCCCTGATGGCAAGCTCGTCAAAGTGGGAGACAGCCCACTCCATACTGTCGACGATTCCGCAATCGCCACACCGGAAGGCGTCCTCAAATCCTCACAACTCACTTTGATCGACTTTCTGGTCATTGCCGGTAAGGACCACTCTCCGGCCCTCAAACACAGCTACGATATTGTTCCCGACGCCATCACTTGGTATGTGCGCAAGACCGGCGAACGCAACGCGAAGGAGCTCGTTGGTATAGTTCAGTTTGCTCCTGCCGGCACGATCGTACCCGGCGATTGGGGTCTCCGGAAGCCGGACCTTACGTTCACGAATGGCGAAGGTATCGTGCGCACGGGGAAGCCCCTTCTGGAAGCCATGTTATCATTTGGACAGAAGCGGGAGTGTTATTGCTTGGCATTATTCGACTATCACAACGTCGTCTTTGTGACGCGTTGTAAGGGAACGAAGGTGAATGCAAGCATAGCGTTGATTAGTGGGGAGAGGATTCGCGGCGGGTTCCTGCAGTGGCTGATACGAGCATTGCAAATTGTCGACTATCATTGCGACGCAGTTGAGTGAGTCAGCCTTTCTAGCGCTGAGGTCGATGCGCTGAATAGCTTACATTACGGAATTATAAACCTTACGTGTCGCATGAAAACCTTTGAGTCTTAATAAGTGAGTCGTGACCACGATGACGTATACTGCAACTTTGATATCATTCCAAGGATGTGACACTAACTCTAGCCATCCCAGGTGTCGGAAATACGTTCAGACCTTATTCTAATCCATCAAATTACGCACATTGGTTCTTTGTCAAACCTTCATAAGGCCCCCAGGAAGTTCAGCTAACCCTGCATCGAGTGATTAGTTAAACAAGATCTGTAAAGCGATACGGCATAACTTACAACCATCGACATCCTCATCAACAGTGCGCGGAATAGTACACTTCATCGCCTCCTCAGTAGTCTGCGAGTCCAGTACCGAACACACATCACCCGTACAACGCGCATTCATAGCACGCTGGAGTGAGTCGTCCTTCCAGCCAAACACATAGTCTCCATGCTGCGAGAACCCGTTGCTGTATTGACAGCCCGTTAGACTCGATCGACGTTCGAGGAGGAGAAACATGAACTCACCTATCCCCCGTACTAAGCACAAAAGGCTGACTCCCATCCTCTGGCCACAACTCCGCATCATTGAACGCCCTCGTATCCCACATAACCTCATACATAACCTGCGGTATAGCCACCGGATGAGACTCAGGACACGTCCCCGTAGGCCCGACATCGGTTTCCCCCGCCCCATCCGCATACGCCACATGACTCTGATGGTCCGGAGAATCCAAATTAACGCCATCCCAACAAGTTGGAAAAGTGATAACAGAACGAATACCACCCGGACAGAAACCCGTCGGGAGTGTCTGCGCATCCGGCGCCGCGCAGTTAAGATGCATATTATCACCCGTCTCCGGCATACACCTATAACACACCTTCCGAGCCGACGTTTTCTCCGTCGCCAACGCATCCCCAACCAACATGCGAAACCCGGGTCTGAAAGCCGTAACACCAGTCTGATTCTTTGTATCCGGCGTATAATACACCGTTATCCCCGCCGCGCCTTTCAGCCCCTCACTAACAGACTGCGGCACCCTTTTGTACGTGCCATTGCGAGCGCGGAAGTACAAGACGGCGGTCCAGTAGTTCGAGAAGTCTTCAGAAAACGTGCAGCTTGTGCATGTGGACGCGGTGACGAGGTCGTGGGACTGCGGCATGGAGGCTGTGAAGGAGTTTCCGCCGACGATTTGGTGGAGGTGGGGGGAGGGGATGAGGGAGGGGAAGACGAGGGGGTCGAGGCGCTCGACGACGAGTTGCGAGCATTGGAAGCGGAGCATGGGGGGGATGGTTATGTTGAAGAAGGGGGGTTGGGCTGAGACATGGTGGGCGAGGAGGAGGATGGGGAGGAAGGTTGGCCGCATGTTTGTGGTCGTGGGAGGTGGTGTTGGAAATGAGGATAAGAATAGTGGGATGTCCGGAATTTAAACGGCGCGAACACTAATAAAATGTAAACTTCAGATACTTGCTGTCCGTCTTTGTCTGCCGTCTCTCACATCTGATCCACGATCACATGTTGTTGAGTAAACAGCCAATGTCGGTGTGATGGCTGCGGGGCCCGGGAGTCACTTCCTCGGGTCCTACCCTAATGTCGCACGACTTCATTTTAGCCTTTGAGAACGCTGGCAGTATCATACTCGACGATCACTGCGATACGCATGTGGGGCTCTGCGTGTATATGAAAAGTAAATTGCTATCGCTGCAAACCCATGTAGGTAGGTGCATGCCAAGGACATCCTTCAAATCCTTTAGCTGATTTAGAAGCCTGATAAAGACGCAAGAGAGAGTTGGCACATGAAAAGAGAGATATTGTCGCCAGTTTAAGTAATGCATAGCTGAAAAACCTTGAAGATAGGGATGCTATGTACTAGCAAGGAAGTATTCGATACTTTTCAGACGGCTAGCTGGTTATCGTCCGCGTCGACGTATACAGCACGTAGGATCGTTCTCTTCTCCACAGGCGGCTGCTTGTAATCGTGTATTCGTTATACCCTCCAAGTCAATAATACGCCAACTAAAATGTGGGAAGGTGGTTCTTCGTATCGAGGAAACGTCAAGACGGACTCTTAAGCGAAAGAGGTGGTTCGATTCCGTAACCGTACGTCGTGTGAGATGATGCGTTAGTCGCTTTCGGGGTATCTAAGGCCGTTATCATATTCAGCGCGGCATGATTTGTAGTCTAGGTGCATCGAAGAATCGATCTCTGATCTGCTTGCAGAGTCGAGAGGAAGTGGGGTCCAAGAAAGGAGCGTATTCCGTGGAAATGACTCATTTGCCAGCCTCCTTCATCGTTATAGCCAGACCGGAGGCAGTACTTGACATGCTGCTACCACTGCCACTTTTCCTTCTACTGTGTTGTTTGGCGGACTCGGAGCCGGCACTACCACGCCGACTATTTGAGGTGGGATGCACAGGGAAGTAGCCAGATCCGTCCTCGACGGCAGAGCGTACTGGTGTCCTTGCCCTGCTCTGTACCGGGCTCATGCGAAACGCTTCTGATACAGCACTCCACCTCTGTCCCGGACTTGCACCGCCTGTCAAACTCCGCGCATGCCTCCGCGTAGGCGTCTCGGCAGGTAATTGGAGCCGTGAGTTGATGCCCATCCACAGCGCCTCTTCGTCGTCGTCCCCCGGCACTCTCCATCCTCCCACGCCCTCAAAGTCACGCGTCAATTCGCTTGTACCAATGAGCGCCGTGAGAGAGTTGTTCTTATGTTTCAGGAGACGTGACGTATGCGCCGAGTGTAGAGCTGCATCTTGCGAAGATGTCGTGCTAGCCGTGCTTGTGCGGCGATGGCGCTGCCCGGTCGGGGAGTGTCGGGCGGACGAAGGTATAAGAGGGGCCCGAAGCGGAACTGGCTTCGAAGCCGATGGTGATAGCCATGCGCCTATGATTGCAATGGCGAGACGGCAATATACGGTTAATGCGCGGAAGGAGAGGAGCGATACGGCGATTGAGGTGGTGACGACGGCGAAGAAGGCGAGCGGGATTGAGACGGAGAGCAGGATGAAGGGCGTGACGGCATAGACGGGGTTCAACAGGCTGAGCTCAAGGCTGGATGAGCCCAGTCGAAGAAACATAATGGCGACCCGTGGTGGAGAAGGAAGCAATGATGACGGGTGTTCGCATGTGAAAGTTGCGGGGAAGCGCCAAGGTCAACCAGACGCGACCTCTCCACCCGTTCTCTGCGGAGCATCGACAGCGAGCCTCTCCGCTCAATTCCCGCTGAATCGCCTTGCTGTCGTCCGCGCAGGTGTGATGCCAATCCCGATCAGCACGGCGCTGAGAGATGTGCCCTTGAAGATGCTCTCGTACTGCTCGATCTTGAGGCGGGTCGAGTAGGGCTGACGCTTGATGCGGAGAAAAGTCGCGCCCGTGACGGCCAGCCAGGCGCCGAAGAGGATTTCGTAACGGTACTTCTCCACCACGGTTTCCGAGGCGTTGCCAGACATGATAATGATGCGGTCGGCCAAAAGCAAAGGTGGAGGAAGCGATGAAGGTTGCGGGATCGGGCGGCAGAGGCCTTGATAATATGGAAGATTTCATGACGTCGTTGGTTGGCTCACCATCACGCGCTCGCCACCGCTACTTGCATCCATCACACCACGCGTCAGACCGCTGCCATACGACGGGAAAACATCGTGAACAGTGTCGTCCACTCGCTCTCGATTATTGTTTTTGCGCATGGGTCTCTACCGCCCAACCATTGTAAACTTACTAGCGCCTAGATACTGATTGGATCGCTTTGTCCATGCACGACTTCCTCTTTGTCTCGACCTTATCACGGAATCGCTCACCGCAATTTCATTCTAGACAGTACATCACCCAAGATCTCAGCCTCATTTCAGGTTCATAATCTACCGAGACTGAAGCGCGTATCATGTCGACGCGAAATGTTTGGAAGATCGACCGCAGGTCCTTGATCATCATTCCGATTACCGTTGCCGTGATTCTCGGCATTGCATTCCTGCTTTCACGAAAGCTAAAGCGAACCTTCTTCGGTCGTTCCAAGAAGTTGCTACTTCCGTTGACTAACACACCGCCACGCAAGACATCTTTCCAGCATCATCTCCAGGCTTTGCGCACGTGGTGGAAGTCTGCAGTCTCTTCTGCCACTAGCTCGCCTCAGCCTCACGACCGCCTCACTCATCGAGGATGGTTCCAGCGTTACAATGCCGAGAAAAGTCTCTTTGAGGAAGAGCGTTGCAAGGAGATGCGAAAAGAATGGAAGCCGAGAGTGTTCATTCAAAATTACAGGGAGCACTGGAATCGGATTGCCGAAGAGCAGAAGAAAGCTCGACAAACGCAGTGGGAGAAATTCAAAGACAAGGTAGGACTTTAAGTATGTATCGATATAATATGCCATCACTTCTCATCATGATATCTTGCCATTAGTACGTTTTGTACATCGTCTTTGTATGCAATGTGATCTGCGGTGGTACAACTGGGCGCAGCACACTGACGGCTTTGTCTCCGGCAACTTCTTCGAACAAAGATGATACTCGGCTATGCTCTCGGTTAGTTATAGATTCCTGTTCTACTCTCGAAGACCATAGTCATAACTTCAAATGTCATCTGCTTTACGAAAAGATGGCTACATCAATTATCGCCTCACATGTCCACAAAGTCGATCTGGCTGATGCATCCGCTGAAGCGTCAGTCGAGGAACTGCAACCCCAAGGCATCTCCAATCAAACGATCATCATTATAGTTTCCATACTAGGCTCTGCAACCATCTTAGCCATTGTCGTCGGAGTTATAAGCTACTTTCGACATCGACGTCGGAGAAAGGCCAATCAAGAACGCCAACAGGAGATCGAACGGAGTTTGCAACGGGCTCGACGACCCGTCCTCACGTTAGACACAGATATACCAATCGCAACTCAGTACAGGAGGTCGGTTGCTCGAACCGGCTAGCGGACATCCTGCTATCAGATATCCCCGGGCCCGCAATGTGACCAAGATTCAAGCACTGTGCGACTACATGTCCGGACGTTCAACACACAGTCGCTTCAGCTTATCAAGATAGTTCCTGTCTCAATGCTTCATCTCAGCCCACAAAAACCCTTCAAACTATCAGTTTCACAAACTCAAGCCCGGCCAACACTCATGGCATTAACCCACGACCAAGTCGGTGCCATAGTCGCTAGCTGCGCAGGCGCGGTCTTGCTAACCATCTTCCTAATTCTTATCTTCGTCCACCCGGTCCGACTTTACACTTTCTCTCGACGCAAGTCTCCTCATTCCAACCCAGCTTTCACTACCGCAGACGAAGAATCCCAACGTCTCTCCATACCCGAGACTCGCTTCTCCCTTATCAGCCACTTCGAAACCATCGGTAACCTAGTCATACCGCCCCAGCATCGTCCTCTTCCCTCTGCACTAGACATCATCAACCGTGTAGCAATAGCCGTTGCGTTGCCTGCAGGTACAAAGCCCGCGGACTTGGATCCTGGAAGGAGTGCCGAAGCTGTAGAAAAAGCGTCGTGGACTCTCATCGAGCGTCAAGACTCGCTTGTCATGCGTGAAAGTGCTGCTCAAGAAAGCAAGAGGATGTCTGTGAATCATATGGAGCAGTTAGAGAAGCTGCAGAGTATGTTTGTTATTGGGGATGGAGAGGAGGATGAGGATTGGGATGATGCTGATTCAGTAGATCATGACTCGGAGGTGGCTCATGGTTTTGGGTCGGGTAAGGCGATGAGTGGGATGTATCATGCGGGGTAGACTGTATTAGAGTAAGATGTTGATGTTGATGTTGTGGCAATATGAGATCGTCTCGTATCGTGCAATGGGTTTTGGGAGATTCAAACAGTCATTATCGGAAGTCATTTGAGCATCTTAAGGAGCGTGGACACTACAGTATATCAAGGAAAATTCAAGCCCAGTGCGTCGTCTCTTGTTGTTCCCCAAGTTTCCAGATACACGCCATCCCATGGCGTCTCTGCGTTATGTTCACCAAGCCAGGATAGAGCAGGCAAAGTCTTTGATCTCCGTCGTCGCATGTGGTAGATCGCAGGTGTACTGCATCTCTAGACAATAGAGGTGGCTGTCTGTTTCGTGTTGTGGAAAGGAAGCAGAACGTGGGGAAACGCACGCCGTCTCGGCGCAGATCAGCCGACGCGCGCTTAGTCAGCTTCTGCTCAACACGCGACGCGTGACGCGTCTGTTCCTTCCATCTTCACCCGTCCAGTCGACTTGTTTTTAACTTTCCCCCTACCATCGCAAATCGAACGTAAACATCGCAACCATATCACACCCGCCCAATCTGAAGGTCCGGATGCGATAGACACTCATCCTCTCAAACCTTACTCGGCCTGAGTAACACGACCTGGGAGCTGTCAAGCACCTGCGGCTCCAGGAGAGCTGTCTGCACGTGTCACAGAGAACGCGAATTTGTCGCGCGTGCCATGAATGCAAATCTGGTACTTCACATGCTCCACAGTCGCTAACCCACAGACGCAGCCTCAACATCGGAGCTCGCGAAGGTATCCTGGACCGCAATGTTCGGGGGCACGCGCTTCTTGTCCTTTGACAACTACCATTCGCCAGCATTACAGGCATTGTTCGCACCTTGACTGGCCGTCTAAAATGCTCATCACACAGCTTCAATGTTGTGCATGGTCATTGGCCAATGTCTCATGTTTCAAGATCGTCGCATTACCGAACGGCCCGGTCGCGGGATGATCACATCCACTAGGACAGCCCGGCAGTGAGGTAAAGCCCTCTGCAATACTGTTTTATTGCTCCTTCAGCACCCTGTGCGACGTCGAGAGATGGTCTCGGCCACAATTGTGTTTTGCGATCATGCGAGCGGCTAGCTGGCTTCGATTTGGAGAAATATTTCTCTGACCTGTACTACAGTCAGACTTCTTCACTGCGAGCAGTTCTCCATCCACAGCAATGCGATCCTCGCGCAAGTGTCAGCATTACGGAGTAACAGGCCCCAGCGCATAATGCGCCTCTTTGATATGCTGCACGTACGACATGAAGTGGGCATGTTTCTGATGTTTCTAGCGTTTCTAGTTCTACGTCTAGGATGTTTCAAGAACGGCACCCCGGACAGCATCACCATGTCCACTCTGCTCGACATATAGTATCGCTGTGGCACTTGGCCGGGCGCCTACTCTTGGTTCCTGAGTGAGTGTTGTGGCAGGCCACCGCCATTGACACATTCGCCTTCTGGTTTCTTCTTGCACATGTATTTGAGATACCCCACTACCTCCTTATAATAATGTTTGCGTTTGCTTCTGAAAGGCCGGTCTGGCACCTACTGGCATGCTTTACGACCTTCTTTTTGCTTTACTCATCGGCTGCCTTTTGGTTCGGCTCACGGGGATCATTCGTTAGCGAACATTACCCAGACAGCCTCACAGCAATCTTCTCTACACAGACCATCGATGCGCTCAACCAAGACGTAAGGTTGCGCAGTGCGCTACTATCACTCACAGAAGCCATCGCACTATCTTCCAGTGATATCGGTGAGAAGCTTCGTTCGGAAAGTCTCCAGAACTTTGGCGCCAATCTCACGGATGGTATCAAGCACGTTCGGTCGAAAGAGGGGTCAGAACTGAAGAGGAGGGACTTGCAGGATGACATCAGTAGTACTTTCCGAGATTTGACGGGTGCTGGTGGTATAGGCGGGTTCAATCTGACAGGTGGATTGGCCGGTGTACTGGGCAGCCTAGGGGACTTGATGACGGGCTCCCTTGGTACACCCGCTTTGTTTCTGGGTATAGGTTTAGGGTACGTAGGTGCCCACCACAACGAACAGACTAACCATTAGCAGAATGGGTACAACGACTGCTCTCAACCTGACCGACATGGAGGAAGCCAACGCGATAGCTTCGAGCATCGCCACCGCCTACAACGCTTCAGCAAGTGGTGCGAACCTCGTCGCTCAGCAACTTGGAAACGGCCTATCGAGGCAAATTACCCCTTCCTTCGATGACAACAACTTCTCTCTCGCCCCTGCGGCCTTTGCCCTGGCATCTGGCATTGGAAACGCGACTGCAGTAGGGTTCGGTCTGACAGAGCAACGTTTCGCGCCTTCGTCGGATTCGAGCATTGAGGGTCTAGCTGGAAATTTTGGTCTTGGGGTTGCAATGCCGATCGTATCCAACATTGACCTTCGAGCCACTATCAAGAGTTTGGGAAATAGTTCCGGTGTCTCGAGCTTCATGCAGAATCTTCCCAAGATCGCGGCAGCAGCAGGGCTGGGCCTAGGAGAAGGCGCAAGAAACGGCTTGGGCTTGACAGCATCAGAGCCATCAGGATCTGAGAATCAGAAGCGACAATCTGTGGATCCCACAGCAGACACGATAGACTTTCCGAGAACCGTAAAGCATTTCGCCAGAGGCCTTAGCCAGTCATTCATTCAGGGCAGCAACTTCTCAAATCTAGACATCGGGTCTATGACGGCCTTCCCCAACACGACCGAGCTCCAGGCCATGCTCCGACCTATGGCTGCGGGAGCTGGTGCGGGTATAGGCATGGGGATTGCCATCGGATTGAACTTCAAAGCAGTGGATGCTCCGCCAATGATCGCTAGTAATATTGACAGCGACAACGAACAAACGGCCTTGGCTGCGGAAGGTTTCACGCAAAACCTTTTTTCCAACCTGCTCATTAACGGTACCGCCATTCAACAAGCGAAATCGTTCATCGCGAACAACCCACCTCAAGCATTGCAGGGTATCGATGGTGCGAAGGCAGCGGAAGGCCTCGCTAGAGGTACCATCGAAGGCGTTGTGAGCGCGATGTATTCTGTCGGAGGAGTCAAGAACTTGATCAGTGGCGATCTTCCGGATACGGCATACGACAATGTGCCAGTTTTGGCACCGACACAGTTTAACGATACGCTAAACGGCTCGGCTGTTGGCTTTGCGCGAGGGCTTACAGGCAAAGCGACGATACTGGTTGCGGAGATCGTCAGAAACCTCACTCAGGGCATGTCAAAGTCTGATGTGGCTCCTCCATCACGTCGAAGCATTGTCGGAGAGTTCCACGAGGATTCCAGTGTAGGTAAGGAATTGCTGCTAGCTGAGCTTTTGCATATACTGACACATCGCAGTAGCATCTAGTCCGATTACCGCCCGTCAATCTCAAGGCGGAGCCAGCCAATTCCCTATAGCTATCGACCCCGCCACAGCGCAGAAAGGCGCACAGAAATTGGTCGATACTCTCACATGCCAGGGAATCGGCGGCATCGCGTCCGCAGCTTTTGGTGCTATGGCCGCGGCCAAAGCGAACGCTACTATGATGGGCAAAGCGATGGGCCAACTCGGTCAGACTCTCGACCCAACGGTATTGCAAGCACTGCCCCGAGGACCTATTACAGTCTTATCAGAAGGAAACATGTTCGAGATTATCATCGAAAGCCAGAGTGTGAAGATCAATGGCCTGGCGCTGGTCCCATTTGCAGTCATTACAGGACTACACGTCCTGTTCGCTGGTCTCGCATTTCTTACCTTCCTTCCATTATACCTTGTCTTGGGTGTAGTCTGGCGGTTCTCCGTCCTGACCGGCTTCCCAGTGGATGAAGCCAAGAACAGGAAATGGCGTATGGGCTTTTTGATCACGTTCGCCATTCTAGGCATCACTGGTATAATCCTAGGCATGGTCGGTATGGGAAGCTCTCGTCATTTCCGCGACACACATGGCATCATGGGCCTCATTTGTCTCATATTCCTTTTCCCAGCAGTGGGATTCTCCATCGTTCGTCTTCGTACAGAGATTCCACATCCCTCACCCGCAGCATTCGCCGGAATTAAAGGCCCTATCGCGGTTGCGAAGACACCGCAACGCATCTACCTCGTCAGTGGTATCAGTACCCAGCTACTATTGGGGCTAGGCCAATTCGCCTTCTTGCAGGGTTTCGCCACACTGCGTGCCATATCACTTTGCGTCGCCGACGCGGTGCTGACCTCAGCGAGCGTTTCTGGTCTCGTGAGTATTGTCTTGATGATACAAATCAGTGCCACGGCATTAGTCGGCATTCGGGCCTGGTTGGAACAACACATTGCCAAGAAAGAGGCAGCCGGCATGACTCGAACAACGACTGTTGGTTCTAGTGGGCTCAAACGAAGCGACACGATGGCTACGTTCGGTTTCGATAGGAAAGATCCGCTATCGGTTTCCAGATTGATCACCACCAAACCCAAACTCACACAACGAAAGACGGAAGAGCTCAAAGGCTCCGAAGACAGTGGTATCGGCACTCCATTCAACTTCAGGAAAGAAGGAAGCATCAACGAGCCAGATACACAAGACGACAACTTCCTCTCGCCCGAAGAGCGGATCAACTACCAGCAGCGCGGCATCTACAACCCCAAGACCGGAGGTTACACATACCCTGTCCAGAGTATGAATCATGGCGACGAAGAGTTCTACAATAGGTCAACTACATATGGAGATCGCCGCCCCTCTTCGGGTGTGTTTGACCCCTTGCTGTCTCCCCGGCCCCCGATGGCAGCCGCTACCGGGCCGAGAATGACTGGCGTTACTGTTCAGGATCTATGGCCTCCACCAATGCCGCCAAGTTTGTACATGACGACGAGGACTCAGAAGACTGTTAGCAGTAGGTATAGTAGGCCAATAGATGGGAATGTGCCTGTGAGGGATAGCTTTATGGGTTTTGGGAACCGATGAGGGAGATGACGGGATTTTGGAAGTGAGAAGAAATGCATGTATATCACAATGTATGATAGAGATACCAATTGATCCGATTGAAGTACATTCCAAGACACTATGCGCGTAGTGATCAAGCTCGATGGTGATGCGAATGATCGTTGCTCATGTGATTGATGCACTCAATGACACAAACGGAGACCCGGTAATTTCCGCGACGCCGTTGTCGGCAGTCAGCCGAGTATAAAAATCTGTCTTTCGTACTCTGTGGTCATTCCTCATTGCTCAAACTCTCCTGGAATATTTCCAAAGTATTATATCAACTAAGTCATGTTTGCGGCCTTCCTGTCTGCTTCCAAAAAGAACATTCTCATTTTATCATGAGGCTGAGCCCGAAAAACTGCTTCCATGGTTACTCGTTGTGGTCGTCTCCCAACATCCAACTTTGAAACGTTCTACTCTTCCTCGATACCCCAAAAAGAAGGTTACACCCGGACATGTCGATCGCTGCCTCCGCCCTGCTTCAAAATCAGATTCGTATTCTTCGATGACGACTCCCCCGACCTCTGCTCTTCCAAAACTTTTATCAAACCAACGGATGCTTTGCGGCGCTGCCTCTCAAAAGAGAAGATACGGAACGCATGTCGGAAACTAAAAACCAGGAGATATAGTTCACATGTTCGTGAGCCTCGAGCATCCGATTCGCAGCGGCTACATTCTGTATTCAAAAACTCACCAAGATCTTTCCCATGCAGCCGGCTGCTGCAAGAGCGTATAGAATCAGCTCGGCCTTGCAGACATCTTCTCCTCTTCAACACACCGCGCGGTCTCAAGAAACTAAAAGTCGAACGACACTGAGACATGTCTTTTCCTGAGCTGTGTTTCTAAAAGAGGAGCCTCCATCCATAATGATTTGTGCGGAGGAAACGCAAAACATTATACGACCAATACATGAGAAGAGCACCTTGCGACAGCACATCGCGATGCATGTTTTCATTTCATACATTTTCGACCTCATCACTAGGCATATAAGAGTATATAATCTTCAACGTTGCCTGGAGAACTCTTCTGCGCACCAATCTCTGGCACAAATTTCCAAAAATTGAAGGAACTGGCGGATGTGCGAGTTTCTGCTCTCTAGAACCAAGAAACTAGGAACTCATGATTTGCGTCTGGCTGTGTGCACCGTCCATGCAAACAAAGTGCTTGTGTTCAAAACGCGTCACTAGTGCTAATATACCAAATATTGAGGGAAGAGACTCGAGTCGGAGGGCTTGTCCATCATATCAAAACCAGATCATGTTGCGGCAGGTCATGTTTTGATGTCCCTGGGAGTCGAAGAACGGCACGACTATATACAAAACATACTTCCAAAAGCTGCCAACTTCACCTACATGTCCGGCTGGAGAGAAGCACCTAGCGGGTCAATACGCCATGCATATTTTGGGTCTAAAAAATTTTAAAAGATTCTTCATGCATCCAAAACTTTGAGCATCTCCTCCACGCTCTGGAACTTCTCCCTCTCCTTCCCTTTGCTCTTGCCTCTGGCCCGTTCAGCCTCATCGATCTTCTTCCAATCCGACCAACTCAACGGTCTGGTACTAGTAACATTATCTTTGAGGCCATCCCAGCCGAGACCCGTGCTTCTATTGTCGCCGCTGCTATCGTTCAAAAACGGTACGTCGGCCTCCCAGTCCTGCGCAATGATGTCCGCAGATGCAAAGGCGTCTTGCATGGTACTAGCGATGACGCCGGTCGGTCCACGCTTGACCCAACCTGCACAGTATAACCCATGGACGTGACCAGCTGTCAAGCTGCCAGGCCCTGCCGATGTTGTGATGACACGCCCGTGCATGTCATTGGGTATTATGCCGAGCTTCTCGTCGAAGGGTACGCCGATGTCGGAAAGGCCAGGTAGACCGGTCGATTTGTATCCTACGGATCTAAAAGCCAGCGAGGCCTCCAGCGATGTCTCTTCGTTTGTGGGTGTGACGCGGGCTCGTTGGTCGAAAGGATCGGCGTCGGGGACAAATTGTTGCTTTGTAAAGGCGATTGAAGAGAGGTGACCAGCGTCTGCGAGCATCGACTTGGGCGCTTGCATGAAGTCAAGGGCCCATGACCGAGACGCTTCCTCTTTAGTAGCCTTGCTACCTTTGAGAAGGACTTCAGCTATCCGCTTTTGTACTCGGGGGAGCTTCTTGATCTCGGGTGGGTAGAGGGAGCGGTCGATTGGTTCGAAGGCGACGGAGGGGATGTTCATGAGCTCGCGAGCCTCTTTGACAGTGAAGGCAGCCTGGCTTCCAGTAAGCGATATATCAATGCATGCGGATAATGAGACGTACCTGTATTGGCCCACGCCGGCCAACGACCCTTACAGATCGCACCCGACTCTCTGATAGCGTCTGGATAGCCTGCTCCGAGATGTCGGTATGCCGTAGACTGTCAACAGGGCTGAGCAAGATGCGCGCAACATCCAGCGCCACATTTCCCTGCCCTATGACGACTGCCTGCTCACCAGCTTGGAGGTTTGGCTCCAGGCTCCGAAACTGCGGCAGCGCATTGTACCATCCCACGAAAGACCTGGCCGAGTATACTCCCGGCAGATCCTCTCCCGGGATCCCCAACTGCCTGTCTTCACTTGCGCCGTATGAGAACAGGATCGCGTCGTAGTGGGGCTTCATCTTGGCCAATTCGACATCGTGGCCAACCCTCACATTGCCAATATAATTGAAGCGCGGTGATTGCGCGACCTCCTCGAACGTGTCCTGGCAGTTCTTGACCTCTGGATGGTCCGGCGCGACACCGTAGCGGACAAGCCCATACGGCACCGGAAGTTGCTCGTACATGTCCACGACGGCATCTTGGTTCTTGTTCATCAACCGGTATGCCGTGTAGAAGCCTGCCGGTCCAGAGCCGATGACTGCGACGCGAAGGCGCCCGCGCGCGGTTGCAGTCGTGCTGTAGGCATTGCGAAGTGGTCTTGGTGTTGCAGATGCGCTGTTGTATGGAGACGGCTTTGTTGTCCGATATCGTATCGTGCTGATCGCTCTCGCATGCTTCAAGGTACCATGGTCGCGTACTATCGGAGCCGACGCGCTTGATATGCGTTGAGTGCAGCTAGCGCAAACATAGGGCGTCCTCTGTAGGCGCCGGAGAAGGTGCATGGTGTAGAGGTCCTTGCATCTGATAGCGGCGATCGCCGCACGAGGAACTTCGAGATGACTAAGGTCCACCGAACAGGACGCTCCCGAGGTCAATGGCATCCATCCTTGGACCCATGCAACGCCGCGACCATCAGATCTACACTAGAATCATGAGGAGCGAAAGCAAGTCCGATTCAATGCTTCGTGTCTACCATGATATGATCACGGCGTTGTTGGGCCTCTCCTCCGCCCAACGTGCCGCCCAAACCACCGACAAAGCAAACCTGACCACAATTCCTTGCTGCAACTCATTGGGCCCCCACATGTTCCTGGCTAATACAGGTTTCAGCCGCTCGTGGCTGCGACTAGTCAATGCCTAAACCCGTCCCATCCGTGCTTCCTCACGTCATGAGCCGTTCTGGATCTACATTGGTCGATATTGATTGTTGTCATGACAACCCCATATTTACATACATATCACCCCAGGTCCCCGCGTGGGCCCATGTCAGCTATCAACCAGCATTTGCATCTCTTTGCTAATAAGCGAGAAGACGTCTCTCACCTTCTGTTCTGACGGTCGTGTGCAGCAGAACTTCCTTCCTTCGTTACTTCTCGCTCTCCATCGCAACAATGGCAGGCCGCTGGCAGCCCCATATGTACGCAGCGTCGAGGGATTCGATGATTGACACCGACCCCACCCGGTCGACGTTCAATCCAAAGGCTGTCACCATGGCTAGTCGCATGCCTCCTCCACCACCGAAGAAGAAGCAGGAAGGTCCTTACATCGACTTCAACAAGCACCCGGACAGCTACCTCATCCTTCCGTATGGTAACACACACGCGAAGGAAATGAGCCCGAAGACGAAAGTCTTCATCGACATTGCGCGATGGATCCAGTTCAGTCTGAAGATCCTCACTCTGCTTGGCGCAATTGGCATCATGCTGTGCGGTATCTTCATTCGAGGTGCGCAAGATACAGAGGGCTACATTTTGAGGATACCGGTATGCACAACTCAGTCAACATTTAAAACTTCGCTAACACAAACAGCCCGGTGTGGACCTCATCGTTTGTCTATACGCGATATACCATCTAGTCCGTAATCCCAAGACGCGACCAGCCGGAAGCTCCGCCAGCTACCACTTCTTTGCTCTCGTTACCGACGCCGGCTTTATCCCGTTCTACGTCTTCACCGTACTCATGGCTCGTCGCAACTCCGATATGGATGCCGGAACACTTGGGCGGTGGCGCACCATGTTCCCTACAGACAATGAGACAAACATAGTCCTGTTGACAACATGGATCACCGCAATTGCTACCGGCGGCCTCCACGTCCTCTCAACCGCCATTGATCTGTACTTGGCTATCCTCTTCAGGAAGATCTCAAAGCTGCCACCGGACATGAACCCGCTTGAGGACAACCTGACTTCGCGCAGAAAGACCAAGCACAAGCACAAGAACTCTTCAATCTCAGCCATTACACCTCTTACGTCGGACCAAGAGAAGAGATTCAGTGACCAGAGTACCATTGCTGGAGATCGCCGCGATTCTAAGACTCCTTCGTACATCTACAGCGATGTTCCTAGCCCTACCAAGAACCAGGTCGCGTTCATGCACACGCGAACAGACTCGGAAACTACGTATTCGCCTCATACACCTGCTTCAGCTCGCCAATCCAGGGAGCGGTTCTCCATGTACTCTCAGCCTCCCTCCGCGTACCAGTCCCGCAAAGAACTCAACCACCGTGACGATCTGCTCAACGATGAGGAAGACGATCAGACATTGGCTCAACGCAAGTCTATGCTCTCTCAGCAAGCAAACATCAAACGACACTCGCGTACCGGATCCCACGTTACCTCGTCCTCCTCGAAGGAATCCTTCCACACTCCTCCCGGAACCGCACGCTCTTCCAAACAAGAAGCGACTGGTGATCTCTCTCTCCAGCGTAACTCTCAGCAAAGTCTCAAGAACGACAACTGGTTCGTGCATCCTGACGAGGAAGACGAGCACCACGACCACTACCCAGCGCCCAAGCAGACAATGTTCCCCTCCAACGCCAACAACGGCTACAACACAGTCTCACCCTACGACGACGTCTCCGACTACGACGAAGAGCCCGAGGCACCCGAACCTCTACGCATGAACCCCCTCAGCCAAAACCCGCCATCTCCCCCCGGCACAGCCACCTTCTACGACCCTTACAAAGCCACCTCCCCTCCCCCACCCAGCCTCCAGCGCACCAAGACCACAACCTCCATCTCCACCGAAAAGACGTTCGACCGGTCGCACTCCCGCTCCGGCACCCCGAAATCGCGGTACTACGGCAACCTCCAAGCCGCGACCGAAGGCGTGCGCAGCGCCTCCAACTCTCCCTCCCCAACAAAAGGCTCCTTCCGCCAACAACCCAACCACTTCCCCAGCGCCACAAAACAATACGCCGTCAACACTCCTCCACCCGTCCCCACGCACAACAACGTGGCCGGCTCGCCGTTCACGCTGCACAAGAAGAGTTACACGAGTATCAAGCGCACGGGCGAGGCGAACTACACACCCAAGCAGGGCCAGTCGCCGCGCGTCGTCAGCCGCTCCGGTGTCGATTACATCAACCCGTATGAGTTTGATGAGTCGGATCTGGGTACGCCAGGTCGCAGGAGAGATGTTAGTGGGAAGATTGCCGAGGAGGGGAGAGGAGGTGGGTGGAGTGGGATGACGCAGAGGAAGGTTAGTGGTGTTGCTTATTAGGTTTTTTGTGTTCTTTTCTACTAGGGGGGCGTTTGATGGTATCTAGGTTCAAGGGTTTTTCTTGTGACGATGTTCTATACACATGATGTGGTTTGTCCATTTTTCTTTGGGGGGCAACGATATTGGGTTGGGACTTGGGGGGTTAGCATGACTACATAGCACGTTCTGGATGACTGGAAATGACGATATGGGATCTGTCTGCTGCATGAAACTGAGTTGTATCCTTCTGATATTTTGTTGTGATGTGTTTCTACAGACTCGATGCGAAATTGCGCGGCCGTCTCTGCTGTAGTATAACATGAAGCGCAGCTCTTCAGGCTGTACTGTCGACATCATACTCGACATCAGTCCTAATAACATACTTCGCACCCTCAACAACCCCCGTGCCTTCGTGAAGTAGCGCTCCTTGCGCCTCGCCATGTGGAAATACCGCGACACTGCCCATGATAGGCTTTACAGGGTAAGCATTGATGACACCCTCTTTAACACTAGGAACGAAGAAAGTCGTCTCCCCACCCTTGAACTCGTCGTTGAGGTAGATAAGGAAGGTGAAGAGAGAAGACTGGCGCGCATCGGCTGGCGAGGCATCGTACTTGTAAGCATCGGTGACGGGATCGATACCTGAAGGTGGCCAAGCGCCATCTGCCAGAGTTAGCATATGGATCATTTTAGTTTGTTCAGAATCTACAAACCGATATGCATACGATACTCAGCACCAGGCACGTATCTGTATACTCTGAAGCGTCGGTTGATACCGCGCACTTTCTTGCCAGCCACGCTGTCCGGTACAAAGGCCTTTACTCTTTCCCAGAGCTTGTCGTGGAATGCTTGGTCGACGATCCAGTAGAAGTTGTGGGCTAGCACACTAGTGTCTTCACCTTGCGGTCGCATCGGCGCATCGGGGATGAACTCTATAGTTTCGCCGGCTGCGATGATGGCGGAGCATTCTTCTGGAGAAAGTACGTCCTTGATCAGTCGGAGGTTAGGTACGATTGGGTGCTTGAAGCATTCTGTCTTGGGTCCTTTGCCGAGCAGAACGGCGTCGTCTTGGGAGGCGTAAAGGATTGCAGGGTGAAGGTTCGGTGGTTTGCGCTGCAGACCGGCGGTAGTTTCGATAATGCGGAAGCGGTCCTTGAGGTCGGGGGAGCATGATTTGAAGATGCTCTTGTCTTCAACACTTTTCCGTACTTGACGAGTGGGTTTGCTGGTGCCTCGTAGATCCCATGTGTCTTGTAATGAGATACCTGATGCGATATCTATGCCGTGGCCTGTTGTGTCCGTCGGACCCGTGACTCTTAGTATTGAATCCAGAACCCCGATCAGTTCGTCATTTTGCGCGTTTGTACCGACCACTGTATGACTAGGGACCTGCACGTGGATGGACAGCCCGGAGACTACGTCCAGAGTACGCACCCACCGGCAAAGAGCACCCAGTGTTGGAGTGTCTTTTCTGATGCGCATCTCTGCCAACAAGATGAGGGCTTCTGTGTACTTGGCGTCTGTGAGCGCACCTGATATCCGCGCAGTGAGGTTACTGCCATCTATTCTTACGCTTAGTCTTCGATGTCGAAACCCAAGATATTAGACATACCAGCTGAGTTCAGGCCGGTAGTACATGCTTGACGGAAGTCGTATACAGCAGTCCTCAGGTCTTTGCACGCTTTTGACTTGATTAGTAGTGGATGTGCGGATAGCGTTTGTAATGTCTCAATTGCGACCTCGATCTCTTCAGATGAGATGACCGAATGTACGCTTGCTGGCTCGAGTGGATTCGCATCTTGTGGTGGACTTGGAATGCTGTTCGGGTACTGCTTCTTTGCAGCCTGCAGTTGCGCATTCGCGCTACGTTTCCGCTTGGCCATGCTTGATGATTAATTTTCTAGACGTGAAACTGGACAGCGGAATAGTATCCACCAAGGATGTGTCAGCGATCACCGTGACGGATGTGAAGTAGTCCGTCCTGTACGTGCATGCCGAGGTTTACGGCGGCGAACGTAGAAATTTTGTGGTCTGTGCACTGGACTAGGCGGGGCAATGTTGTGCAGTACCAGTGCGGAAAGGCCCGCTCTCCGGTCTCACCACCTCAGAATACATGCAGGTGCGTCACACTTACATGTCTGAGCCTCAGACTCGATTTCCCTTACGTTCAGCCCGGACCTCGTTCGCTCGATGTCCGACCGAGAGTTCTGACCTTATTCATTGCAAAAGGACTATGTATATCTCGATGCCTACTGTATCCACAGTGGTGCAGTAGACTAGAAGCCCTGAGCCCACACACTCGGCAGTTCAACGGCGCTATGCAGTCTACGGGGTCTGAGACAGGATTATCGGAACGGGGTTAACGACAAACAATGGGCCGACGTACGTGTTATGCGCGGATCGAGGGGTACATTCCAGAATCTCGAGTACCCAGGTATATAGATAACTCGGGCGATCGCCCTTTTCTTTTTCTTCACACATCTATACAAATTTTCGCTCATACATCTATCTGAATATACTCTTACTTTAACACATACCCCCACTTCGACATACATACATACTCACCAAAATGGCTTCCACCTCCTTCTACCAGGCCACCGTGCCCACCTTCAAGGGCATCGCCAACAGCGCTGTTGGCTTCCTCACAGCAGCCAAGGAAGAGCAGGCAAAGAACAGCTCGCTGCCCTCCGACCAGGACCTTCTCAACGCCCAGCTCGGCGACATGCTTCCCCTCCGCATGCAACCCATCCTCGTCGGCAAGTTCCCACTCGATGGCCTCACCACCCTGAAGCTCAACGGATCGGCCGCACCCCCTAACCTGGACCCCTCATCATTCTCGTCCCTCGACGACGTCATCAACTTCTTCAAGCAGTTTGCCGCTGTCTTTGACGCCGTTGACGAGAAGACTTACAACGAGAGCGCTGGAAAGAGCTTCGATGTAACCGTTGCGGGCAAGACTATGACTATGTCTAACTTGGCTGAATACTATAACAGCTTCGTCATTCCCAACAGTTAGTATTACCCTCGATGGAACTACATGTCAAATGTAGAATGTATGCTCACACGGACTTTCAGGCTACTTCCACCTCAACGCCATGTACATGCTATTGAGGAGCAAGGGATTCACTCTTGGCAAGGGCATCTACGTCAAGCCTTTCTTCACCGAGCAGGCAAAGAAGGACTGGGCCCCGTTGATGGGTTAGAGAGCGCCATATGCTGAGCTGCGCTGTGTCTATTTAGCGAAAAGACTCGATAATCAAAGAGCACGCATTAGATATAAATGAAATGAATGACATCACATCAATCTATTCGACAGAGGGCAACTAGACCTGCCTGCACCTATTAGTTTTCTTGCTCGTATGGGAGTGAGTGTCTAATATATGAATGAGTACACAGAACAGAAGACATTGCCAGAATGCCCATCAACCTGCAGTGCTGATGTTCGTTGATTCTTTCTCAGCTACTTTATTTGTCGAAAGCATCTCTCAGCTTCTCAAAGTGCGCCCTCATCTCCTCCCAAAGCTTTCCTTCAACATCTGCTAAAATCGTACACACCAAGCTATAGTTGTTACACAAGAACCTTTCCCTCTTCCGTGCATCGCTGATACCCTTGCTCAGCTTGGTGAGGTAGGCTTCATACTCGCTCCTCAGTCTGGCCACCGATACACTGACTGGCTCATCGTCGCCTGCTTCCGAAGAGAGTGCCAGGATGCCTTGAAGCAGGTTTGCAAACTTTTGTGTAAGAGGTGTTGGCGCTGTGGAGGTAGCGGTGGAAGAGCTTGAGCCAAGTAGCGCCGCACCGGTCGAAGGCCGGCCGGGTAGAGATGAAGTGACTTTCTGGAGTGAGGTGCAATGCATGTCCAGAACCTGCTGGAACCGTGGCCAGAGTAGCATATTGGTTGCGTTAATATAGCCTTCCACCGTCGGCACCTTCCTACGTTGTAGTTCGAATGCGAAGTGCTGGTTAAGTCGTACGCACAGCAGTATACCAAGCGTGTCTGTTGTTGCTTCCACGAGCGACTTTGTAACCGCTTGACCGACTGCTAGCGTAGGCTCGAAGATGGAGTTGAAGGTTCGTGAAATGGCGTGGAAGTTCTGTGATGGGGCGAAGTATGTAGATATAAACGTGTACTCAAAACATGCGTTGTCGACGAGTGCGAGGTTGAAGCTGCGGAAAGGGACTTCGAGGTAATGCGGCGACTTCTCGTCCTCGGCAACGTTCGCTGGCAAGGCATTGACAGAGGAGCTCTTCAGTGCGTCGCGACGTCGTCCGAGAGAGAAAGCGTCGTATGCAACTGGTGCGTTTCGAGACTGACCGAGCAGAGTTCCAGCTCTTCTCGCACTGGGATCTTCGCCCAGAACATCGTACCTGTCCATAGCATGTACTTTGATCTTTTCGAGCGCAGTTCGATAGCGGCTGAAGTGGTTGAGGTAGTACCACCGCATGGTATACACGTATGCCTGCGCTATCTGTTGCGCAAGCTCTGCTTGGTGTTTCGCGAGGAAAGAATACAAGTCTTTGTATTTTAGGAATGCTTGCTGTTGGATGATCTGCGCATTGATGGAAGGTGAACGGATGGCCTTGATCTGGGCGACTATGTAGTCTCGTATTCGTTCAACGGCGCGATTTATGAGATCGTCCAGCAGGGGCTTGACGTCCTTTATGGCCATCAAGTCTGGATGTTCTTTGGCCTTGTCGTTGACTGTCTTGGACCGTTTCTCGACTTCTGCAAGGGCGCGCACGAAGCCGTCATCGACCGGACCTTCAGCGATCTTGCGCACCACAGCTGGTGATATGCTGATGTCTTCGACCGCCGGTCCCAGGAGCTTCTCCACCACTTTTCGGTTTTCCAGTTTGGTGTTCAAAGCAATGGACCGGTTCTGGAGAGATTCTATCTCTGCAGACACAGCCTCGAGATCCGACTGGAAGTTTGTCAGGTTTGCTTCCACCGACTTGAGCACCTCATCGCACGCCAATATCGACTTGTGAAGGTCCTCAAACTTGTCTTTGTCTTTGTCATCTGCAAGCACAATGAGCAAAGACCTGGGACTCTGAGCATAAAAACATACATTCTTCGACTGACTGCGCGCTATATGTATGTACAGAAGTGGGCTGCTGTCGCTCTGCAGTCTTCGCCGCAGCGAAATCGTGCAAGCTCAGGTCCCCGAAATCAATCTCCTCCTCTACCACTTCAGGCTTCTCCGATATATGCGTCGAGTCTTCCCCGTTCGTGGCAGGCGAGTTGCGCGGCGGTCCTCCCATAATCGACTCTAGCACGTGTACGGGATCTGGCACGTTGGGCGGAACACCCCCTGTCTGGCGCCTACGTGGCCCGCCATTTGGCATGCGCGCGGATAGAGGCAGGCTCGCAGTCGAAGCATTGGGCGATATGAGGGGCGTCAGCGAAGACGATCGCGGATTCAGCCCCGGCCTCACGGGTTGCGCGGGTGCTGGATAGCCCCTTCGGGGAGCGGGCGAGTACGAGTCGCGTCGTGGAGGCGGCGTGCCGGTGGGCGTCGAGTACGAAGAGAGCCTATCTAGACCCCACATGATGCCTACTGGGTCGCAATCAGTTCAAGGGTGCATGCTAAGAATCAAACACGGATAGCGAGCTCTGAGGGCAGCTGTAGAGCACCTCGATTCACATAGCAGGCCCGGCGATTGTTTAATCCGCGAGCTAGACAGGGATCCGCTAGCGCCACCTTCCCCTCCGCGCCTGCCCAATTTTGCCCACGCAAAAGACTTCTCTCTCCATCTCCATTTAAGGACACTGCCCACCCCACTGCCCTTCGCCCAGCAGCCCGAACTCAGCCTCTCCTCCCCGTCGCATCCAACTCTCATTCATCACCATGGCGGACAACAACGACGCGCAGGTACGTCCCTCGGAATCCAGCCCCGCATGTGCTCTTACCCCACCCTTCGGAGCACTGTCGCCAGCTGCGCTCCAGCTTCGCACCCTCATGCGCCGCCCTCTTGCGCCCAGTACTGACGCCGTAAATTATAGCATGAGCACACCTTCGACTCCGCCGATGCGGGTGCCTCCACCACCTACCCCATGCAGTGCTCTGCCTTGAGGAAGAACGGCTTCGTCTGCATCAAGAACCGCCCCTGCAAGATCGTCGAGATGACCACCTCCAAGACCGGAAAGCACGGCCACGCCAAGGTCCATCTGGTCGCCATCGACATCTTCACCAGCAAGAAGCTCGAAGATCTCTGCCCCTCCACCCACAACATGGACGTTCCCAACGTCACCCGTCGCGAGTACCAGCTCGTAAGTGGCCCATGAGGCTCCAATGCGAAGCCTGAGCTAACACGCGAACTAGCTCGACGTTACTGACGACGGTTTCCTCTCCCTCATGTCCGACGACGGCTCCACCAAGGACGACGTCAAGATCCCCGATGGTGAAGTTGGTGACAAGATCAACAAGATGTTCACCGAGGACGGAAAGGACACCAGTAAGTTACACTCGGAATAGGCGATTTTTGGGTCTTACTGACATACCACCAGACGTCATTATCCTTACCGCTATGGGTGAGGAGGCCTGCATCGACGCCAAGGAGGCTCCCAAATAAGCGCATCGCTCAATACGTAGACTGTTTGGCAGGAAGCAAGGCGCAGACTGCAGACAGATTACAAACGGGGCTGCAACACTCTTTGCATATTGCGTGCAAAGTTGTAGCTCCGCGGCAAACGTAGCATTCTCCCGTGCGATTTGCACTAGGCGACCAATGCACGAGGTTCTTCGGATGGTTTTTGGTTCTTTGCATTGCCATGTCTGGGAAACGTATTACGATGCACTTCCCTCTTTAGATATATCCCTTACGCTTCTGGCAATGAATAAAAGGTGATGACTTTACGGCAAATGTCGCGTCTCTCATTGGTAGAAAATTCGTGTGACTGGTTGCCGGATCCGCGCTAGTCGCCCGCGAACTTGGATCTCGTGTATCCTGGACAACAATTATCCATGGATCACATGTGACGCAGCACTCAAACGCACTTGTTCTCACTTGCAGCCTCGTTACCTTGAAATATCTGCATCCACTCTTTCCATATACAGGTACACCGCCAAATCCAATTAGGCCTCGTTTATGTCGACTAAAGGCCCCGTTTGTGGCGTCGAAAACTGCCGATCTAGACGTTACGAAGAAGGCGAAGACGGCTTCTTGTATTGTCAGAACGGCCACCAACAGGCTGGCTTAGTCCGCGGAGAAGATGACGATGACTACGTAGGGGCTTCCCGAACAGTCACGCGCAAGAAGAAAGAGACGGAGGATGACGCCAAATCCACTGGTAAAATCTACAAGGGCGCCCGAGGTTTTGATTTATACTTGAAATGTCTGCAGCTCGTCCTCCGCCATCAACTTTGGTTCCTCGTCAAGGATCGAGGATTGCCTGTGGAGCTTGAAGCAGTCACACGCGATCTCTGGTCGCTGCGCATTGCTCAACTTGGAGACCGGATCGCGAGTCAGGATGAAGAGTCCTCAGAGTCACAGAGTCAACAGCTTTTCAGCACCATGGAGAGCGAAGATGATGCCACGGACACTGAGAAAGGCCATCTCAGAGATACCAAAGGAAAGAGGAGTATGAGGTTAGCCGCCGCACCCAATCTCAATGATTGTCTAGTCTTGTGCTACCTTGGTATCTTGACACTAAGGCTGCCGTTCACACCAGGCGATGTTTATGCGTGGGTCATTGATGGCAAACTAGCATATCGCAGAGCAATCAAGCTACTGCCACTCGCCATGAGAGATCGACTGTTACCCGCCTACCGTGCTGTTCTTGATCCGAGCGCATCGCTTACTTATACACGATTTTACAAAACGCTCATAGACCTACAAATGAGCTACAGCAAAGACCACGGTATCACTTGGCCGGCTCTGAACGTGCCGCTCCTTCTGTTCCGCTATCTGAAAGAGCTTGCCTTGCCACTGGAGCTGTATGATGCAACAAAACGACTCGGCGACTTGCTCGGCTATGACTTCGCTCCCCACCACGACGGTAAGAAGCGTCTGAGTATACGGCATCTCGCTGAGGCGCAACTAGTGAGCACCCTCGTCATATGCATCAAACTACTATATCCTCTCGACAATGAGAAGCGTTATCCGATTTCATCTTCCGAACCAACAGCGGCGGCGATGAACTGGGAAGTGTGGCGTGAGCAGATGAAGGCGGCGGAGGAAGCCAGGCGAGGAGGCAGGGGACGCTTCACTACCGAGGAGTTGACAAAGGTGCAGGAGAAGGATGTTCTCACAATGGGCCCTGAAGAGATGGATCAGTACCTGGACTTCTACGCCACCGAGTATTTGGATGATGCCGAAATCCAGCGCACGAGGGACGCTGATGACTTCCGACACGCGCTGTACAATATGTTTCCTATCGACACTACAACACATCATCCCCCACAGGAGGCATCCCATACTTTACCATTGAACGAAAAACTGGAGGTGATAAAAGTGGTCCAGGGCGCAATGGAGACAGTTCCAGTGGTAGCCGAGGAGAACACCGAGGTACTTAGGATAGGACAGGCATACCCGATTTGGAAGACGGAAGAAGACATTCCTGATGTAGCAAAGACGCTGTACAGAGAAGCTGCAAAGATCGCAGGGCTATCGATGAACATGCTCATATTAGCAGTCGGTTCCACGGAAGCAAGGGTTGAGCAGTGGAAGAAGGCACAGAAGAGGCAAGCTTGAGGTCGCCACGTGCATGTAATAATATAGATCCAAAGCTTGACTATCACTTGCCAAACACCTGTCTTCTTAGAAATTAATGCACGCTTGATGCGCCGGTTTGGAGTGATGGAAGGCGTCACACGTGAGGGGCGCTTGACGCGCGCTAACGCTTGCCGGCCTAGCATGGGTGTCTGTGCGCGCACACAGTGTGGAATTCGTCTACCACTTCCGCCCTCAACCTCGATACTGAGATCACGGAACACCGCAACACCGCCAAAGATGCAGATCTTCGTGAAGACCCTGACGGGCAAGACCATCACGCTCGAAGGTATATCTCGGCTGCACGAATTGCAATGGGCCGCGCGCTGACTTATTCGCAGTTGAGAGCAGTGACACCATCGGTACGCATACCCCCAATGCCACTCGACGGCAGTACTCCGCACCGCGCCGCATCGCATCGCATCGCCCGCGCTTGCAAAACATGTAGAAGAGGGAGGATAGAAGCTGACAGCGGGCAGACAACGTCAAGTCCAAGATCCAGGACAAGGAGGGCATTCCCCCGGACCAACAGCGCCTGATCTTCGCCGGAAAGCAGCTCGAGGATGGCCGCACTCTGTCCGACTACAACATCCAGAAGGAGTCCACCCTCCACTTGGTCCTCCGTCTCCGTGGTGGTATCATTGAGCCTTCGCTGAAGGCCCTTGCCTCCAAGTACAACTGCGACAAGATGATCTGCCGCAAGTGCTACGCACGCCTACCACCGAGGGCTGTCAACTGCGTACGTCTTGAGAAAATCCCTGTTCCTTGAACCAGGAACGGTTGGGGTATCGGAGTTTGACTAACAACACCACAGCGCAAGAAGAAGTGCGGACACACCAACCAGCTCCGCCCCAAGAAGAAGTTGAAGTAAACTACTCGCCTCTATCGGCGTCTGGCGAAGAGAGCAACGGGGTCGGTGGAAACGAATTGCAACGATTGCATGCGATGGATATGAGGGCTAGATCGCTACTACTTCTTCCACGGCACATGGCATCAATGGCGTGCTTGTCTTGTCTCGCATCTGAGACTTTATGAAGGGAATCAGGCATGTAGAGTGAATCGATCAAATTCAAACACCACCAGCTTCGACTCTATTGTTACCCATACTGCTATGTCGTGTTGCGCATGTTTGACAGTCTTGCAACAGGTCACGTGAGATCGCGTCACGAGCGTATCTATGACGTCACCGATCATACCGCACGGCGTTCAAACGCCAAAAGCCTGGAAACGCACTGATGGATCTGAACTCTTGAACTGTGGTGCTCCATGTCGTATGAGCCCTGAGATTTCGATTCAAGAGGCCATGGCCGTGTGTCACACATGATCACATCAACATGCGATAGTTTTTGGATTTTCGTTGATTTGATCGTAGAAAACATCGGATATACAAGTACACAAATTTTCTCTTGCTCGCATACTAAACACTCGTAGATATGAAATCGAACGTCTTCTCCACCATTGCTGATGATCGTCGCAATAGGTACCGTGATGCCGGGCCGTAGTGCCATTTCAACACCGTTCCACATTCGTCACTCTCACCGTAAACCAAAAGCGCCGCCGAGAATATAGAGCTGACGCCGATCCAACCAATGTTTCGTATCCAGCAGGTAGAAGGAAGTACACATCATCTGCATCCTGGAAAGCAATTGCTCTAGGGCAGATGACCGAACGTGTAAACAAGAAAAGGGTAAAACTCGAAACTCCGAGATACAACGAGGAGCGTGAAAATGGTATCGTAACGCCTCGCTATGCATATAAAAACAGGGTAGAATTCAAGAAGTATAAGTAGTATGCGCGCGGTCGACGGAGGGCTCGGTGGCGAACGTGTACTGTCTGGTGTGGTCGCGGCGGTGATACAAACGCGGAAAGAAACGGGTATAGTTGAAGGGAGTTTGCCATCCGGGATGGCGTGGGTGATGCTAACAGGGGGCTGCTTAGACACGAGGCTTCTTCCAGTAATATTGCTATGAATGATTAGCGATTGATCTCGAGGAAGATATTGATGGACAAAGGGTGTAGGGGCTGGTGAGTGTGACGTACCTTGTGTGTCTTCCTTACAGACCGTAGTCCAGTGCTGCGTGTACCGGCGGTGATTGTTTCACGCCTCATCTGGTTGGTGTCCATCTCGGGGACATAGTAGAACTCGTTCTCAAGCGGCTGGCCAGCGGCATCCTTGCCGGCACGAGGAATCTCACCAACACAAGGAGTGTCGTCTAGGATCCTCTTGAGCTCTTGCCTAGAGAGCTGAGGAAGGGGTGTGGATGCGCCGTTGCCCTCTTCATCCTTGCCATCTGTGCTCTTGATCGCACAAGCCTTCAATTCGGAGGGAAGGTTGCTGTGGATGGCGGAGAGTGGCTGCGAGTGGATGCGAGAGAACGCCAACTGGTTGATGACATGGTTCTTGATGGGCGACTCTTTGAATCGGATAGGCTCGGTAACTCGACGTCTGGGAGACGGTGATAGTAGTGGCCCGCGCATACGGGGGGCGTTGGACTGTGTTGGCGTAGCTGTGTTGAAAGAAGCCATGCCGTTGAGCAAGTTCTGACCGAAGGGTCCGAATGAGTGCACAACAGGGTCGTTCTCTTCGTCGTTGTCGGAGAAGTCGTCGGCAGCGAAGTTGATACTCTCCTTAGGGTCGACGACAGGACGAACTTCATGACTAGACCTGGAGCTTGGGAGAGAGGGGCGGATAAAGGTCTGATCTGCAGACCCTGGGGTCTTGACGCCAGGGCTGTCTACACTTGCATCGGCATCTTCGAACACTTGAACAGGACCGGACTGGGCATTCGAGCTGAGGCCCGCGAAGACGGGAGGGCGGATAGGGCTTTGAGAGACAGGCGAGCGTGGAACGATAGGAGGACTAGAGGCCAAGTTCTCCTGGGTACGCGTACGAGTCGGGGTAGGCATGCCTTCTTCCTCGGATTCCCAGGAGAACTTTGATACAGGGATGGTCGGCCAGGCAATCATGACGCGGGTATCCTGTACATCCAGCATGATGGCCGTCTCGGGGTTCTCTGACATGTAGGTGTCTCCCTTGCTCAGCTCGAAGATGCGTCCCTTGCAGTGGATCTTCGCACCGTTCCATCCCAGACATTCAACCTCGATGTAGCCGTGCGGGTATGGCGGGCTTGGCGCGTGATAGGCAGCTTGGACGTGGACGCGTGAGATGAGGCGGTTGGTGGAGAGCTGGTAGTCCGAAGTGTTGGAGCTTCGACCCATTCTCACGACTTCGCCATCTGCGGGGAGGTCGACGGTGGGCACAGCCCCGAGTGGGGTCCTCTCCGACAGAGCAGAGAAGGTTCGCTCGAAGCCCGGCCGGGCATGGCGGGGCGACGAGGAGAGAATGTTGGTCGACGATGTGGGCTGGGGGGTCGGGTAGTACTTCAGTTGCTTGGGAAAGGTGGGCGAGTCCTCTTCGAACTTGCGTTTCGAGGACGTTGGGCGTGGAAAGGGCGATGAAGAGAATGGCCCGTCTTCGCCGAAGGCCGGAAGAAGCGTTGGGGTGGGCTTCCGAACATGGCCCGACTGCGTCTCTGTCGACTGGATGAGGGAGTGCGGCATCGCCTTGCTGGGTGAAAAGTCCATCTCGTGTGGGGAGCTCCTAAGACGCGGTGCTGCTGGCGTGTCGAGGTCTATGGGGTAAGGTGGACGTGTCTCGAAGGAGACGGACAGGCCGGCGGCTGCAGAAGGAGTGTTGGGAACGCGAAGATTGACACGAGGCGGTATGGGAAAAGAAAGACGTAGGTTAGGAGGAGGAGGCCATGAGGTCAATTGCGAAACTACGGGTCACGAACGCGATCATGGAAGACGTCGCGACACGCGGGTGTGGGTTGGCTAGCGTGATGAAGCTAGGACCGTCTTAAGAACCAGCACCCGAGTTCACCACGCATTCCGCCCTTGCAATACGTCTTTTGTAACATGCTTTCAGATACAAGATGCCCTGCGTGTCTCAGCTAGTCCGATTGCATTCTTTTCCAGGCTTTTGCAGCGCTTCTTCGCTATACATATCCCAAAGTTCAGTCACGTCGGCCACATCCGTTCACCAGCCTCTGTGCACGAGCACAATTATTACGCCTATGACATACGTTCTGTCCTCGGCTGCCACTTTAACTTGGTTTTCTCCGCTCTGCCAGCCCCTCTGCACTGCAGCCAATTCCACATTAATCTGCAATCATTGGTAATATCTACGCGCTGAGACGAAATCTTTCACACTTGCTGCTGCTCTAATGGCATACACGTCGGTTACAGTAAACCTCACGACTGCGTGAAGTAAATTGAATACCCCAAAAGCAATCTACACGCAGGTACTCAACGCGTACCAAGATCCTGATGTACTACGCGTTCTTGGGCAGCGATCGGATAGACCCACAGCCGTACGCCAATATCCAGATACAGGCAAACGTCACGCAGGTGAAAAGAAAAACTTTGTGCAGCAATCGATGCAGCTAACGCGAGAGCAAACACGTTCGTAACCAAAGTGGAGCGGTAGGGCCGACGGACGCGCGACAGTGGTATAGACGCGTCGTGAAAGATGGCCAGGCGAGCGCACGGTGATGGCGTTTCGGCTGGACCGTGTTCGGACTGGCTTCGATCAATCGATAACGAACACTTTTGTCTCGTGTGGGCAATCCAATATAGAGTTGATAATTGCTGCCGCGTCCACGAAACCTTAATGGTCCAGTCCACGATGGGTTGAGCATCTCGCATCCACTTTTCTGTGACGGGCACAAATGACCTCGTGATGATAGCCTGTGTACCCCTATAGCACATTGACGCGCTGCTCATGAAACGGCTGACGGCATGGGGACAAGGACTGAAATTGAAATCCATCGGCTGGTGACATTGCAAGGGTGAATAGCCTGTCGTGTGCTTGAGGATACTGCGACGCGACGATTGGCTCTGAGGAGCCCCGCATTTGACTTCCGGGCTTCGGAGAAACTGTGGCGCCGGCAAAAAGTTCGAAGGGAAAGTTGGACAAGGGTCTAGCCCAGAATTTCCAGCGACCAGCAACATCGCACCATATCACAGCAACAATGGCCAAATCCAAGACCCTTACCAAGAAGGTTGAGAAGGCGCCCGAGGCGCCGCTCACTACCAAAGCCACGAATGGCACGCCCTACCAGCTCGACCCGTCGCAAGTCGAGCGCGCGGCCAAGGCGCTCGTTGCGCACATGAAGAAACACGTCGAGGACAAGAAGGAGGAAGCACCCAAGAAGAGCTTGGCGGCCGATGAGGACGAGGCGGAGGAGGTCGACGAACCCATCTTTCTCAGTCTGGCGACGAAGAAGCAGATTGGCAACACCAAGAGCATGAAGCCTCTGGCAATGTATGTTCGCGCATCGCAGCGCTTGCGCCACACCGCTAACATATACCAGCAAGCTACCCCATCCCATCATTGCAAGCGATGTACGGATATGCATCTTCACCAAAGACCCGCAAAGAGCGTACAAAGACCTCGTCGCATCCGACGCTTTCCCGGCCGCCCTTCGCGGAAAGGTGCAGCGTGTGCTCGGTGTAGACAAGCTGAAGAAGCGATACAAGGCATTCGAGCAGAAGCGCGCGCTTCTTGCCGAGTACGACGTTTTCATGGTCGACGATCGAATCATCAAGATTGTCGCAGAGTGCCTAGGCAAAGTCTTCTACAAGAGCAAGTCAAAGCGCCCGATTCCAATCCGCCTTACTGCTGGCGCATACATCGACAAGAGCGCGAAGAAGGACAAGGATGCGAAAGAGTCCCAGAATGTGGTCGGCACACCGCAAGGTGTAGCAAAGGAGATTGAGTCTGCTCTCAACTCGACCTACCTCAGCATGAGCCCCTCCGCCAACACCTCTATCAAGGTCGCCAACCTCTCCATGACCCCTCAACAGATTACGGAGAACACTGCCGCTGTCGTGTCCGAAGTCGTTAACAAGCACGTCGGCCAAGGCTGGCGCAACATCCGCAGTCTGCACGTCAAAGGTCCCGCGACCAAGGCCCTGCCCATCTGGCTCGCTGACGAACTATGGACTGAGTCTGAGCAAATCCTTGAAGGACCGTACCACAAGGCCATCACAGAGGGCACACCAAAGGGCAAGTCTGCAGAGCGCAAGAGAAAGTGGGATGAGTGGGAGGAGGAGATGCTCGACGATGAAGAGCTCGCTGCGAAGCAGGCCAGGAGAGAGGCCAAGAAGGCTAAGAAGACAGAGAAGAAGAGCTCGATCAGCAAGGAGAAGCGGAAAGCAATGAAGCAAGAGGCACTCCAGTCGGTACAGACACCGTTGATTGCTGGTTAAACAATCCATTACAATCATCATTGCATGGCACGGCGCAATGTGTTGGCGTTCCGGCGTTCAAAAGATCTGTTTGACGAGATGATACTATACCACTGGTCGGCACATAGCAACATAGACTCTGTGCAACTGTTAGAATGTACATTTGCTTTCTATAAATCACGATGACACTGCCTTGCTCATATCATGTTTTTTGCGTGGACGTAAAAGCTATGGAGAGCTATGACCAAGTCCGGCTGTACCTGCCTCGGCTTGATGCTAACGTCATACAACGCCGCGTAGATCAGTGCGCGTCTCATATGCTCCCAGCTTGCGCCTCTCGAGCCTCTCCACCTCTCACTTTCATTCCACCATCGTCAAAATGCTGCACTTACTTCCAATTTCGACGCTCCTACTCGTGACACAGGTCATCGCATCACCACTCGCACGCAGCGATTCCAAGCCCCTCCCACTGCTCATCTGGCATGGTTTAGGCGACAACTATGCCGCAGACGGCCTGCATAGCGTAGGCGACCTCGCAAACGAGACGAATCCCGACACATACGTATACTATATCCGCCTTGATGAAGATGCTGGAAGCGATCGAACAGCCACATTCCTGGGCAATGTCACAGAGCAGATTGCGCAAGTCTGCGACGACATCGCAGAACACGCGGTTTTGAGCAAAGCCCCAGGCCTCAACGCGCTTGGCTTTTCGCAGGGCGGTCAGTTCCTCCGTGGAATGATAGAGCGCTGTGGCGACAGAATCAAAGTCAAGAACCTGGTCACATTTGGTAGCCAACACAACGGCATCGCAAAGTATCAGCTATGTAAAGACGGAGACTGGCTTTGCAAGGGCTACATCGGGTTGCTCAAATCCAACACCTGGGGCGCATGGGTGCAGGGGCACCTGGTGCCAGCGCAGTACTTCAAGGCCACGAACGAAACGACTGGAGAACCCACGGAAGAGTATCTCGAATCCTCCAACTTCATCGCCGACATCAACAACGAGAGGGTGTTGAAGAACGTCACCTACGCGAAGAACCTTGCCGCGCTAGACAACTTCGTCATGTACGTGTTCGAGGACGACACCACTGTCATACCGAAGGAGTCTGGCTGGTTCGCGTACACCAACACTACCAGCAACGAGGTCACGGATCTGAGAGATCGCGACATCTACAAAGAGGATTGGATTGGGCTCAAGAAGCTTGACGAGAAGGGTGGTCTACACTTCAAGACGACCAAGGGCGGACACATGGATCTTGGTGATAAGGTGCTGAAAGATGTCTTCAAGACCTATTTCGCACCAGAGAAGACATTATGGGATGGGATCGTGGATGAGGTTCAAGAGATAATGGAGTTGTAGACTGGGAAATCATATGGCTAGCCCCACTCACGGTAACACGGGCGAGGAGTTGGGTTGGGTTTACATGTATGAATACACACGCAGGTACGACGAGCGATCACAATTTCACAATTTCAGCTCAAATCGGATTTTGGGCACCACGACATGTTGTCTGATGAGCATAGGATCAAATAGCGATCTTATTTCCAGCCGTGCCTGTATTTGATTGTTGTTAAGAACATGTATGTATCATGTACGGTGAACGTCTCTAGGAGGTGTCTTGAGGAAGGTATCCAGGTCGAAAACAACACGAAAAAGTAAGCTATTTCGTACCTTCTACAGCGGATGATCGGGATCGGACGTTTTCTACACAGCGTTGGAAACAACCACGCAAACCAATAATCCTACGACTAGCCCTCCAATCATCGCGCATTCTTGCACGCACCTCCCCTCCCCCGACCGGGGTTTTGCGGCAGACGTCATGTTTGGGTGGGTCATCATGAGCATCAGCCCACAGCAACACTCCACGCCGACGCCGGTCGAAACGAGTCTAGTCTTGGCCTCTCCATGCTTTAAATACTCCAAGTCTCCCCGGAAACTTCAATTGACACGTCTCGCCCATCGCGGCTCCTCTCCACTCTATATTTCTTATTCCACGCCTGCGCTGAGCTTGACGCTCCACGAACAGCTACAAGCTTATCGATAAGCTACTAATCCGATCAAGATCGTCACGGCGGAAGAGAAGAACGGCAGGAAGCAAAGATGTCGGTCTCAGCAGCATTGAAGAGCCGGGTCAGGAGGCCAAGCTATCTCAAGAAGATTGCGAAAGCTGAGGACTTGCTTCACCACTTCCCCAATGGAGCATACATTGGCTGGAGTGGCTTCACGGGTGTCGGATATCCAAAGTAAGCATTTTCATTTCTCTCACGCTACTTTATCGGCCAAGCTATGAGGCTCTTCGGGTACTCAAGGTAGCCCTGACTACGGTGTACGATGTCGGACCTACTTGGTAGTTCGATCTTGGATCCCGAGGTGGAACGGAAGTTTAGGATGTGACGAAAGCCGAGCTATCTCCGGCTCCACAATTCGAGCCGCGCATGGATCAGGTCAAGACGAGCACTCAAGAGCCTTGGCCATGACTCTCGCCATACATGCCTTGATTTGAATGGTCTTTTCTATTGTGTTGGTTGAGATTTTAGACTAACGGCATGGCAGGAAGATCCCTACGGCTATGGCCGACCATGTCGAGAAGAACAATCTCCAGGGTCAGCTGAAGTACAATCTCTTCGTCGGTGCATCGTCAGGTGCGGAGACTGAGAATCGATGGGCACGTCTCAACATGATCGAGCGCCGGTCGCCGCATCAAGTCGGTAAGGAGATCGCCAAGGGTATCAACAACGGCAACATCAACTTCTTCGACAAACATCTGAGTATGTTTCCCGTTGACTTGATGTACGGGTATGTACAAACACGCAGAACTCCACGAAGAGGAAACGGTGCTGATTCCGAGTAGCTTCTACACATTGAACAAGCCCGACAACAAGCTCGATGTGACCATCGTGGAAGCGTCGGCCATTACCGAGGATGGTGGAATCATTCCAGGAGCCAGTGTTGGCGCATCACCCGAACTGATCCAGATGGCCGACAAGATCATTATCGAAGTCAACACCGCAGCTCCCTCGTTCGAAGGCCTACATGACATCACCATGACTGATCTGCCGCCGCGCCGAAAGCCTTACCTCATCATGTCCCCAGAAGATCGCATCGGTACACCGCACATTCCTGTTGACCCAGAGAAGGTTGTGGCTATCGTAGAGAGCGACTACCCCGATCAGACCCAGCCCAACGCCGCCGAGGATGAAACCTCAAGGGCTATTGCTGCGAACTTGATTGAGTTCTTGAAGCACGAGGTCAACCATGGCCGTCTGCCAGAGAACCTCTTGCCTATTCAGTCTGGTATTGGAAACATTGCCAACGCTGTTGTTGGTGGACTTGCCGTATGTTCCCTCCTTTTTGAATGATTGATGCTTCATACTGACAGACACAGTCCGGTGGCGCAAACTTCAAGAACCTCAAGGTATGGACCGAAGTCCTCCAAGACTCCTTCCTGGACCTCTTCGACTCTGGCAACCTAGATTTCGCGACGGCAACTTCGATTCGCTTCTCTCCTGACGGCTTCCACCGCTTCTACGAGAATTGGGATCGCTACGCGCCCAAGCTGCTACTCCGCTCCCAGCAAGTCTCCAACTCTCCCGAGATCATTCGACGTCTCGGTGTCATCGGCATGAACACTCCTGTCGAGGTCGACATCTACGCCCACGCCAACTCAACCTGTGTCATGGGTAGCCGAATGCTCAACGGTCTTGGCGGATCCGCCGACTTCCTTCGCTCTTCCAAATACTCCATCATGCACACGCCCTCATCGCGTCCCACAAAGACCGACCCAACTGGTGTGTCTTGCATCGTACCCATGTGCACGCACATCGACCAGACAGAGCACGACCTCGACGTCATCGTCACGGAGCAAGGTCTCGCTGATGTTCGTGGTCTATCACCCAAGGAGCGTGCCCGCGTCATCATCAAGAAGTGCGCACACCCCGACTACGTACCCATCCTAGAGGACTACTTCAACAAAGCGGAGTTTGAGTGCCTGAGGAAGGGCTGGGGCCATGAGCCGCACCTGCTGTGGAACAGCTTCGATATGCACAGGCATTTGAATGACCACGGCACTATGAGGCTGCCCAAGTGGGACTACAAGAGTTAGGAGAGGGGCATGTAGAGATAGAATATAAGTGTTTGGATGTAGAGAATGTACGCGATCGACTTACTCCAGTAGTAGTCCAGATGAAACATGACAATGTGAAACAGCAGATCAATCAGTTCATACGCGACCAATAACAAGTAAAACGGGATATATGCTTTTTATGGTCCTCGTCGTGTTGTGGACAGACATGCTCCTTCTACACTTTCAACCTCACGACTGCGACCATCGACGCTCTCGTCTATCCTGCACGACACCTTTCTTTCAACAACGGCATGTCGCGTGTTTGACTAGCGCGGCACCGGCGAGCATGTTGCACGCGGCTCGACTATAGGATCGAGCGATGATGCAGGTGGATTGCCTCTTCTGCAACTGGTACCACGGATGCCACCTCAGACGAGAGCATGACGTGGGCGTGGATGTTTGATGCAGGTGTCGAGCCGGAAAACTCTGCTCAGACCAGGCGTTTCCGTGCATATGGCATGGACGCGCTCTTGCCGCGAAAGTCGGAATCGTTCGCTCGTTGGGAAGTGGATTGCCACCGCTAGAGCTACCCGGACGTGGACGCGTCGGCTGGCACCATGTGACTGCGCGGCTCACAAGCGGCTTCAGGCTCTTGCAGATGAGCATGCGCCCGCCTCTGCCCTCTTCCACCACACCGAGACGCGACGCAAGAGCCTCACAGCATCCCTGACATCTGCTGCCACATTCTGCGCGCCCTTTGCGAGCTGTTCCGCGGTGCCCAACAAGGAACTGCTCCCGCCCGTTCGCGCGTCTTCCCGCTATCTCGCGTGCTGCGCACGAACACGGTCCACGGTGCTGCTACGACACGTCTCCGACCATCCAACTCCCACCGAGACCCGCCATTGGGACGTTTGCTACCCTGACATCCTTACCTGCATCTGTATTTTTGGCGCAGCTGCTTCCACTTTGACTGTGAATTGCACTCCCAGCGCGAGTCGCTAGTTGCCTCCTACCCCGCCGCCACGCCCGCGAAACCATGATGCGTAAGTCGCGTTCCCCAAGCCGACTTAATTACCCCGGTACTCACGCTGCCATTGCACCAGCAGAACACGCCCAGGCCACCCACACAGCAACTATTGCTACTGTAAACAACGCAGAGCCCCAGCACTCGCAGGAATCAGTCCAGTCTGCTGTGTCTAGCACCTTCTCGGCACCGGCACTTCCTTCCTCGTCGAGCAACCTCTCCACGGCCACCACTACGGAGACCGACCTCACGACCCCGTCCTCGACCAATGTAGCAGACCAAATTAAACCTACCGAGGCCCCAATGCCGGAATCGTCAAGTCAGAGTACTGGTGGGCAGGTGCGAGCGGCACCACGCATCGATACCGCTGCTGCCAACGCGCTCCAGATCGGTGACGCAGCAGCTGGTCCCATGCCACTGGAGTCCCCCGCAAAGAGCTCCAAGAGGACTGTAGATGGATCTCTCAAGAGCGCCGGGCTAGCGCCTGAAACTCCATCGGCGCCCGCCCATTCACACAAGAGGAACAAGAGCATGGATACACACTCAGGTCGCATTGGAGAGGTGCGTATTATAGCTCCAGGCCAAATTTACAGTCTGCTGACGCGAACGCAGCTATCCGCACAGCTCAAGACGCGCCTTTCCTACGCCATGGTCAAAGTCCAGAACGGCTGGGAGAAGCAGTCGCTCGACGAGCTGGAAGAAAGCCAGTCACAGCGTGGCTCGCCCAACTCTGCTCCTGGGAGGACTGACCATCTAGCTTTCGAATCCCCTGCTACCATCGATCGCCAAAGAAGACCGAGCGGCGTTTCTGACATCTCAGACCAGATGATCATGTCCCCGGCCTCTGATCCAACCCGGTCACTTGCAGGGACTCCAGCCTGTTAGTCGACCCCCAAAACTTACTCTAAACATGCTAACATCTGCCAGCCTACTGGCGACCAGGTACCCGCCCTGCTATGAACGCCGCGGCAAACCTCATATCCATCACTGGCGCACAACACGGCTATGGCCTCGCACCAGCCCCAACCTTCCAGAGTGGGCGAAGACGACGCTCCAGCGTCTCACACGTACCTCCTCCTCTTCTCGGCGCCAGCCAAAGGAAACACTACAGTGATGTAGGAGCGGGTCCACGGTCACCAGCTACCCCTCGAGCAGGCATCCTTCGCATGCCCAGCCAGCAAGCCGAGAAGGACGCCGTCGATACACTCCTCTTCATGAGCAGTCCCAACAACTCACAGCGCTTCCCAGCCGGTGGCCAACCAGCACCAAGTCCACTCCGAGCCGAAGCACCGCAACGACGCGTCATGTTCGAAGCATACCCACCACAAGACAAACGCGCCATGTACCAGCCATCGATGCCCGCACCGCCCCACCACCACCAACACGGACCGTACCCCGCGTACCCAGCGAGATAACAGTAAGAGCGTCTCCGATATGAGAATCCACTCCCCACCCCCTCTTCAACACTATTCTTACGGCTCGACGATCGCATTGCATGGCTGGCGTTGAGATACCCCACTGCACCTATGTTCACATTGTTACTGTCAGCCACCAATCTCCACACCGGACGCATATGTTGTTCATGCCTCGGATGCTTTGGGAGGTTGTATTGATATCGCTTGGCTCCCTTTCTTGTATGAGCTCTGCTCCATTACGCTTGTTTACTTTGGCTCTCTGGCTGTGGCTGTTTTTGGCCTCGAGTAACATTTGTATGTTTGAGCGTGTGGGTATGTTATGAATAGGTATTATGACTGTGTAACGAATAGATGATATATGTATATTTTGATGTGCGGGTTTGTGCGGGTGATGGTGATGGTGATATGTGGGGTGGCGATGTATCGAGTACGGGCAGATGGCACTGATGGGGTCGTTAGAAGAGAGAGTGACGGTAGTGACGCGACTGACATGTGGACGACGTGCGGAGTGCGTGCAGTATGTACATATATGCATCATGTGATGAAGTTGCAGTAAAAATTACTTGTATGGACATTCCAAGTCGTCTGTGAGTCGAAGGCCTTGAGGAAGTTATGAACGGAATATGTCTCATAGTCAATAAGGTCTTCGTTTGCATATGTACGCGGTTCTGCACTTTGAACTTGTCCAAACAACTTATATCCGCTGCGCCTTGATCACGACATACCTGCCCAGGTGGGTATCCATACCTTGCCGCTCGTATTCGCAACTAATGGCCGGATTCCAGTGGCTACACATCCTAACAGGAAGGTTCTCCCTTTGCATTGAGCTATTTGACTTTCTATCGCTTGCAAATTCTATCATCCGGGAATAGGCAGTTCCGGTATCGCTCGCGTCGTTTGCGTTGTAAGTGTGTCGTCTAAGGAAACTAAAGAGGTGCGATGCAGTCTACATTTGTGAAAAGACCCGCCGATGGCGAAAGCTTAATGCAATGTAGACTTCTAGGAGGCATGTTCCTAACTTAACTTATCTCTCGAACGATATGCAGCAGTCGCACATACCTCAAGATGTCAACGTCATCTAATTCCAGGCATGGCTACTACTACGGAATGTTTCGACTACACAAATTGCATGGGCTCCGGCATATTGTTTTCTAAGACTACGTGCGACGAAAGTTTCCGGTTCATCGCCACGCCTCTTTGGTGTGGAGTGGGGTACTCTATCATCTCACGTTATTTCAGTTACTCTCCGTGATATCTACTCCTTGTAACACCGTCCATTGGTCTCCTGTCCGTGTTGTTGGACGCGTCGTAGTTTACATGTACATCACAGTATTTGTGACCTTAAGCCTGTAGCCTGCAGTTACTGGCTCCAATTTGCAGACTACGCATTCGCGACTATTTGGGTGCATCAGCGAATTGAAGAGGTTTACCGACGACATGGTCTTTTTCGCATTGGAGAGACTGGGTTATATCACAATGTTATTTTTCTAGATAAGTTGACGTAATGTCTTACTAAAGCACTAACACATTATCTCCCTAGGGCCTGTGTAAAAACTAGTCAGAGTGAGCGGTCTTGTGATAAGCATAACTGATTTGGTGTTATGTACTTAGGCAAAGATGAAAGTAAACCACCGCCAAGCGAGCCCGGGATTCAGATCGTTCGTGTTGAAGAAAAGCAAGGGTTGTTTTAGACGATACAAGCAAGAGAGGTCCTCGTTGTATGATTCATCATCTTAGAATTTTGGTGGGAGTGGAAAATTTAGCATGTCTAGTCAAAAATTGTCCTTCACCACCACCATCATGATAACCCCTCTTTTTTGAATCTTGTGTTGGACGAAAACTTCCAAAATGAAAGCTTGACTTGATCAACAGCTCTACGTGTTGCGGTAGCGTTCTCATTGTGATTTGTAGTCGTTTTAGGCCGATTGGTGCGGAAGTCCAAAAAACGTCCTTCACGGCCACACCACCAACACCTCCTATTCAAGACCATGATGATCGACGAGGTAGCAAAAAGAAAGCCCGACGTGGGGGTCGAACCCACAACCTTGAGATTTGATACAATCGTGTCTGTTAGGACGTGATAACTAAGAGTCTCACGCTCTACCGATTGAGCTAGCCGGGCTGATGTTGCTTTCGATGGAAGTTTGGCCAAACGAAACATTTATAATGTTACAATAAAGCTCTCGAGCTCCCTAACAATCGTATAGAGTCCTTCGATGTGAAGTTTGGATCGAGATGGAAAATTTTGTTTGGGCATGCGGGTCGGGACTTATCAGATTTTGCCAATACCCGAAAACCCCGCCTTTGCCAACCAGCCACCCATCCATCCGGTACACGGAAAAGACAAGCTCTTTACTTGCTCGCGCTACAGTTCGGGCGCGCTATCGTGGTGTATGCATCTCTATTGAACCTAGCACAAGGACTACTGCAATGGTCGGAAACAATAGATGTGGCTCCAAAACCTTACAAGTCGTTCGCGCATCACTGTTCTGCCTTGTAAGGCATGTTTTTGCTGCCTAGTCAAAACATGCAAGTAATATGCACGACACCGCTCCAGCGGACACCCTTGTCAATCTCGTACGGCATGGATTCTAGAAAGAGACGAGGTATGCCTCCCGCATTACTGTATTGCGACAAGAGACGCGTGCCAACGGTGGCGAAGCACGAAGATGGTCTCATAGAGGCGCATATAAGCTCATCGTGCATGAGCTTGAGGGATGTATACGAGCTTACTAACGGTCGTTAGACCAGCCTCCCTCGGTTGATTATCATCCTCGATGCATGTAAGTTTGTGATGCACACACGTTCGGTGCTCAGTGCGTTGTGGTGTACTCAGGGGTCCGATCCGACGGGTGATATTTGAAACGTCGATAATGTGCCGCTTAGTGGTCTGGATACGAGGCAGAATGGGAGGCTTTCCGGACCTGCATCGCACGGGTCGAGGATGATACAAGTAGATGGTGCGCTTTGGCCGAGAGACGGTCAGTATTATCGGGTCGACCAAGGATTCGTTCCGATGTAGTTGCGATTGCGCCGATCGCTCGCGTGCAAGGGGTAAACACGTGATGTCATCCTAACATCAAGCTGTGCCGCGTAACGCGTCAAGTCGAACCCAAACACTCGAACAACTCCGTGCCCAAAGTCTTGTCGGTGAATCCGCTACTTTTCAGTCATATCCTTGATAATTTGATGTTCGACCATGCCACGGACGCGAGGCGACGCAAGGAGTGGCGCTGATGCGGAATGCGTTGCCAGTCAAGATCAGGAGAAACAGCCGAGAGACACTGCGTCTGGAGTGCAAAACGCGGAGTCCCCGAGAGAATCTGCCGGTCAGAAGAGGAAAGTGACATCCGAAAATGAAGCATATGCAAAGCAACGCCGAATGAGCGAAAGACAGGGAACAGCTGCTTCGGTACGGGCCGAAAAGAAGGAAGAGCAACCGAAAGAAGAAGATCTGGAACAGCAGAAACCACGACTCACGACACCAGATCTGGAATATGATTCCGATCGTTCCAAGCTACGTGACCCGAGACCAACTCCGGGCCGCAGGGCACGCCCGCGTTGGGATGACATCAGTGCGCCCCAAGAGATCAAAGATTGGGTCAGCGACACCTTCTACATACCCAAGCCCACGAAGCCTCCTGGACGTCTGAACGCCGCCCTTAAGGATACAATGTTCAGAGATGAATGTCGGCTGAACCCCTTCGCACATTTCCACAAACTGTATATATGCTATGACAAGGGACGCGAGGGCTCATCCACATACGATCAAGGCGGCTTCGAGCTTGACTACGAGAAGGTGAATGATTGGATGAAACCACAAGCCTACAACAAGAGAAAGATGGTGCGTGGCATGGAGAAAGCAGTCGAACGACGAACGACTGAGCAGCAGAAGATGTTCGATTTGTTCTTTTTGGCCAAGTGGAACGATGACAGAGGTATCGGTCACTCCGTGGAGAACTATGTCAAAGACCAGGTGTCAAAAGATATCGGCGTGCCATGGCATCAAATCGGTCCGGAGCACGTGCAGCAATCGCGTGACAGAGGCTTCGAGCCTGTCAACTTCTACGACTGGTGGAAGGAGCCCACTGAAGAGGAGGAGAAGAGAATGATGAACATGATGTCAGGAGCTAGTTTGAGAAAGGACCTGTAATTACATAACCATCTCTGAGGAAGTTGTAGGGAAATATCACTTTGACACTACGGTAGTCTTTCCTCCGCTCGTATAACACAAGCTAATCTCAACACGTCTCATTCTGCCGCCGGAAGACGTCCATACATTAGGCCCTCCGAAGAGCACATCAGGCCGTCTAAAGCGGACCGTCTCACGGCTAAGCGAAAAGCTTAACCTACAGATGCCACGCGTCTCAGCAATCCCGCTGGCTCTTGGTAAGGCAAACAGCGAGGCGGAGTCCCCGAAGTGTGGTCACCTGGGTCCCGCTGTATCATTCCACGTATTGTAATGTAATGTAACAGTGAGATGTAGCTCTCGGTACATGGGTTTTGGGCATCTAGGGGAACGTGCCGCGTAGTCTATCTATTCATAGTAGTGTAGCTGCCTGAATTTTCTCCAGGACATGTGGGGTGTGGGGTGTGGAGTTTCTGATACAGTGCTTGGAGAAGTGACGGAGTGTGGAGACTTTCGCTCACTTCGTCTTGACACCGGGTACGTGAATGTAGGTCCGATCTTACTATCAGAATCGGATTGACAACACTGTCAGATGCTCTTGTCCAAGAGTCCACGGAGACACAGTCACAGCAGCGAGCATTAGTCTCGCAGTATCAAGTGACCACCTGTAGAGACTACACTCGCCTAACGCGGGTATCGCCCTTGACAAGTGACGGAGGTAGACGCCTTTTCTTCGTGTAGGGTCTAGTCCCCTTGCGTGCCCATAGCTTCAACACACCCACTTCGACCTCATCATGCATACTAGCCAGGTGCCATCACCCACGCCAACACGTAGTTTTCATTCAAGCATCGCCGAACACTTCGACGGGCGATACCAAATGCAAGTCTACCACGCCAGCGGGTACTTGACATCATACGTTTGACATCATATCATCCTTCTAGAGTGTTCATGTGCCCAAATATACATTCTTTCCATGCAGGACCGCGTACCCCTTCCCACGATACCAGACGCAAGTATACGGCGGTGACGAGGCCTACTCCAGGCAGCAATGCAGGAACATACCAACCGAAACCAGACCCAAAGTCCGGTCCGACAATGTGAAGAACAATGTAGGGCGCGCATCGAAGACACAGATCGACAGGGACGGGACGCCGTTCCACGGAGGTGGTTAACTTCAAGGTTCCATGCTAACGGTACCTACCGCTGTGCGGCAAGCCATCACCAGACGCACGGTGTATCGTGACGAAAACTTTCAACACCAACAACGCCCAAGCGAAGCAGAATGGCATGATACCATCTACAAGCGCCAAATGCTGCAGGGACTCGCGTGTGTAAACGAGAGGAAGTCACACGCGTCGCGCAACGGATGAGGCAGGTAAAACAGCGGTCCAGGCGACGAGATCGTGCATCGTGCAGCGGACGTGGACGCGGATCAGGACACTCTACATTAGCTGACGCTAGCTAGCATGTATGTGATCACTGGTGTATTGATGCGCGTGCTGGCCTGCAACGGCTCAGGCTGTCTTCAAGGCAGAGAAAAAGAAACAGCCCGGGCGTGGCCCGCAGCGCAACAACCCTGATTCGTGATAGTGGGGACGGCACTATTTTGACTCGACTGGGTAACCGATCCTGTCTTTTCGTTCTTCTTTTTCTTCCGTAGATGCGCACTTTACTTGGTTGGGTAACTTTAACGCGATGGGGGTACGAGGCGTCCGACTTGTACTCGGGGTTGAGGCTGTGCTGGGTTTAGGCGGCCAATCAGGGGTCCTCACTTCCGGGTTTGTCACGTGGTTAGGCCCTTTCGCGTCTAGGGAACCTGCAGTAGTTGGCATCAAGGTTCGCAAGGTGGTGTTTGAAACGCAATTGACACTCGGTGAAACGAAAGATTGGTCGAGGCTTTGTGGGCGGAAAATTATCTTCATTGCATATGTGTGACGAGACTCAAAGCTCGACCTATCGAACACTTGCCAGATCTGACCTATTAAGTAACTGCCAAGCTATACACTTTAACATACATGTTGCACAGCCTCACGACTGATAGTAAGGATGTTGTGAATGTCTGGGGTCACGGTACATTGCCGATGCACTTTGGTCGTAAACCCGCTGACCTGATGCAGTAGGTGGCGAGTAATTCGGCATCGTGGCATATGCTGCTCGCTCCGTGGAGGCTGTGTAAGCGATGTTGTGGGGCGTTATTGGTTGCTGGGCGACCGGATATGGGCTGTAGCCATACACTGATGGGCTCGTGGGTGCACCGGTGTGCAGTGATGGTGAGGGGTGATGTGCGTAGGGCGACGTTTGATCCCATGTGGCAGGCATGTTGGAGCCCAGTGGTGGCTGAGTGTATAGATACTGAGACGAAGTGACCGATGAATGATGTGAAATCCGGTCGGCTGTAGCGGTAGGCATGGCGTATGTCTGTGGAGATGACCATGTTGAGTATGCGTCGTTGTCGAAGCTTGACCAGGAATGGCGACTTGATCCGTGTGTTGGTGTGGACAGGAACGTATCGTACATGTGGGAATTGGGGGAGAGGTAGTCATCGTCCTCGGCATAGTTCGACAGGGCCGGTGTACCAGAGTCGGATGGAGAACTTGGGGCATTGGGAAGGGTGATGCCCTGGTTCTGGTATCTTCGCACGAGGACCGTATATCTTGACAATATTAGGAGATGGTGGGACAAGCAGTAGTGAACAACGTACCTATTCTTGATATCGTTCTTTGATCTTCCAGGAAAATGTTCCCGTTGGATGTCTTTCCAGTGTCGTCCGAGTCGCTGGACTGCGTCAATGAGTGTTGAGTCCTACGCAGCACCTGTCAGCAAGCCGAAAGCGGTTTTTGTCTGAGAGACTGCTGGCACTGACATCTAAGTCGCGCCACTCGCTTCGATCAAGATCCGGATCAAGTGACTGCTGCCACCGCTTCGCGCATTCTAAGGGATAGTCAGCAACGAAGTAGTAATACATCGTAGTACTTACGGTCTGCGCTGCGACTTCCGACACAGCTTGCGACCACTGTCCATCTGTTGATAGTGGAGTCAGTACCAGCATGTGCTTCCGATTGTTGAGCCATACTTTTGGCCGTATTGTTGTACCCCTCTTGAGAGCAACTGATCTTCACTCTTTGACCACTGCCCCTTCTTGAGACCTCCTGCTACTGAGTTGTGCCACCGTTTTCGACAATCTTTGTTCGTTCGACCAGGGAGGCTATCGGCGATTCTGCACCTACGGGCACTGTTAGTTGTGGGCTTGAGTGGGGTAAAAGCAACATACCAATCCTTGACTTCTCCTTCCACGACTGATGATGCTTGGTTAGCTTGCTTGGAGAAAACTGATATGCAGAGACTGTTGCATAGCTGCGGAGCATAGAATACCACATGGGCTGTGTCTCATGCAACTGTGTAACTTACGTTGGGCCTCCACCTCTTCGCGGAGCTTCTGATCTTCCGCCAAAGACCACTTTCGAGGCTGGCGAATGGAATTGTCCATAGTGATTGGGAGCAGATGACGATGCTGTACTCTAGGGTATCCGGATGTAATCAAAGATCTCTTGCAATGGACGGCAGATAGGATAATATGGGCAAAAGAGATGACAAGAGTTGTTTGATGATGTTGCAATAAATTTGAGTTATGTCAACTTAGTAGCAGTGACCCAAGGACTTCGTACAAGTAAAGAGTGCAAGACTATCAGCAATGTAGACATCGTGAAGAGACGACCTCGAGCGGAAAGCTAGCATAATAGTGTTTCAGCGCCTTGGCAAACCAGGTCCTTGGATTTTCCGGAGGGAGAGACGGCAAACAAGCTGTATGCCAAGCTGTAATGTTCGACGGTGGTTCTCGGTTCGGCTAGTGGACGGCGCAACCTACAGCGTTTTCGAAACAGCCCAGTAACGAACATGTTCCATGCAGCTGGACGAGGCTTTGCAGGCCATGACGCGTGCGTGTATGGTTAGTGCATCGTCTGACGGGCCGTTGACCAGGTGGTGTGTACAGCCCCCAAAGGATTCCCGCACTGGCTAGGTCCCTGTAGGTAAGGCTGCATGGACCATACACCGCTAACCCCAAGGAACTTCAGAACTTAGCAGCCGGTTTGAACAAGCTTATTGCTCCACAAGATATGCCATGTAGTCGCTAGGAACAGCAAATTGCATAGCGTGCCTGGTGTAACAGCCACTTGTTGCTCAAAGGCTTGCTTGGACCCTTTGTGGGCCTATTCTGCTCAATGGTGGGAAGTTCGCTGAACTCGCGTAGAACCAAGAATTCGGAGATCTATCATACGGTGAATGCCTTGCGGAACATTAGCATCTCAGACGCCGAAAGATGAAGTCCATCCATCGATAATTTCGAGGTGGTTTCAAAAACGTGACTAGGTGGCTGTGCTCTAGTCCAATATGGGCCAACGCTGATCATCTCGGAAAAGCAGCCGAACAGATCTCTGGAACAGTCTAAGCCATCTGATAGCCACATATAATCGGCGAAGAGAAGTTTGCGATATGCGTGATGGGTGTCTCTGCTGCTGACATCTCGCCACTACTATCAAGCGAAGAGGGAGTTAATACCGCAATGTTCTAGTGATAGTCTGCGCCATGCGCTCGAAGATCCGCTAAGATCTCAGACGGAGAGTGTGTTGTTGTATCGTGTCGTGCCATTGGAACGAGCTCGTTCAGTTGGAGGCGAAGATTACTCCTGGCGGTCAGTCCGCAGTCTTGCTGGTACGACCGGACCAGGGAGGCGATTACAGCGGTGGCGAAGACGGAAATCGGCAGTCAGATCAATTGACCGCATTCCGGTGAAGAGGTGACTATTCGTGTCTCGTGTATGTTCACGTAGGAGGTCGTGAGAGGTACATGCTAGGAAGTGAGAGCGAGGCTGGGAAGAGCGTTCATCCCTAGCGCGTGGATCGCGTTCCATTCGGCAGGTACCGTCAGCCACATTTGGCAGCCGCAGATTACTCCGCACTCCCACAACACACCAAACGCAGCGACCCTCATTCGCATAACTAGCTGGTGTGCACTGATTAAGCAACGCGCTTTTATCGCTCGATCGCTTTAAGTTATGTCCGGGTCTACCGCTCCTCGTGCAAGGGCTGAGGGGTAGGGCTGAACGAGTAACATCACACAACCGCATTGGTGCAAGGTGATATCGAACCATGTAAGAAAGAATGCAATGTACATTGAATTGATTCGACGAGTCAACGGTGCTTTCTCGGTGAAGAAGCTGTGCACCTGATCCAGACTGTCTTTAGCACTACTGCTTCGTCACAGAGTCTGGCCTATTATATCTTGTGTCAATAAGCTGCTTCTCTCTGAGCAAGCATACCTTTAACGACGGCTAGATCACAGCCACGCGGCATGCGTTCTAATCCTCCTGCCACTGTGATGTTCAACCAGCGGGAAGCGCAATACTTGCATCGGAATGAACGGGTCGAAACCGTGTTCGTTGTAAAGCGGAGCGGTGTCTCCAGCACTGGATTGAGAGCGTAGATGTTGACAAGAGCGCGCGCACGCGTCGGCTGACGCAGACGTATCATCCCTCGGAGCTGAGGATAGTAGCGTCGCTATCGGATGACGATGCTTCAGGTCTTGCCCATGAGTCTCTGCGCTTTCGCAAGCAGAACTGTGCTCTCTCGTCCGAGCTTCCTCTGGCCATTGGGTCCCCTAGCTTTGGCCATGGTCTTCCTGAAGCGCTCACGCTCAGCAATCTTTTTTGCGCGCTCCTTCTCCGCCTCCTCTCTGGCTTTTTGCCGCGCCTCTATTTCCTCCCTCTTCTTCCGCGCCACTTCTGTCTCTTTCAAGAATGGCTGTGGTCGAGCTCGTCGCTGTCGCCTCTCCCAAGTCTGTGTGGATTCCGGTTCGGGCGACTTCTCTTCCAGCATCGCTACGCGATCGGGGTGTGGCTCCAAGGTGGGCTCTTGGACGGGTTCGGTAGGCTCCTCATCGTCGTCTTCGTCGTCGTTGGCAGACTCGCGGTCGTAGACAGACTTGCGCGGTGTCGTCTCTTCGTTTTCTTCGCGGGCTTTGAGCTTTGCATACTGCTTCTTCAGCTTTGCCTTGCTGATAAGGCCTTTCTTGATCTTTTCGACTGAGTACCCAATTAGCAGTTGAAGTGTATATGCCATGCAAGCAAATGTCGGTACTGAAGGCTCCCGCAATACGCCTGTCTAAATCCCTCCTCTGCGAGAAATCTATGCGTGAAGAACGTTGGAAAAAACCTACTCTTCCGTCTATGGGTGCCATCGGGTAAGTTTGCGGGACCGATGTCGAAGCGACCCTTCTGCTTCTGCTTTTTCACGGAAAACTTTGCGTCTCCCTCATGCGGCCGTTTGACTGCCATATCGACGGCTGTGGTTGTGTTGAGAAAGTTCGGAGTCGCGGTATGCAGATTGTCGCAAACGCGTGCCGACTTTCTCAGCCTTGGCAAAGTGGGGCGCGATCTAGAGCCAGTCACATGGTCTTCACCACCGCGGCGGTCCTGCACTCATGCCTCAGCTTTGTGCACCATCGCAACTATGCACCAGCAAAGACGCAGCCCGCGGGGACGTGCAGGAACACCCGGATGAGCAGTGTGTTCTTTTTCGTCGTGTGACATGCTGCGTCGGCCAATACCGGTCCGGCGGCATGGGCGACTTTATCAGCAGCGATTAGGAACTTTCCGTCTTGTAACAAAGATCACAGCGCGTCATCTGTCCCGGTCCCTGCGTCCCTCCTCTCCGCACCTTCAACTGGGGCGCTCCACGCTGTTTCGTCCTAAAACTGGGCAGTATGACTGTACAATGAAGCGCCCACTGGAGCCAGCGCACCCCGTTTAAACTGGAAACTCTTACTCATATCATTCGCCGGGCCAGCAGGTGCTCCAACCGCTTGACCTGACGTCTCCGCCATCCTTACGACCTGCCATTTCAGTGCTCCACGTCTTTTGCGCGCGCAAACCCGCCACTATTCTCTGATACTTTGTCAAATCTTTGTACTCATGCTGTCTATCGCAACAATCTGTTACAACCATGCCCATCTTTCATGATCCCCATGACAGCCCGCCAACATCGTCATACTTGCCTCAGGCCTCGGCCACCGGCTTTGAAATACCGCATACTCCGGGATTTGCTGTAGAAAGGAATATGGAATCCCACATGGAGCCAGAATCGCCGAAAGCCGACATGCTGCAGGATATGGACCCTGGGTCGCCCAGCCAAATGCGCAAGCCGTCTATGTTCGGACGGAAGGACTGGATGGAAAGGATCAAACGAACGAACAGTCCATCGTGGCTGCAGCGGCAAGGTGTGAGTAGCCGGGGAACTAGGAAACGTCCGCCGCGGTGCTTGATAATCCATGTAAGGAATACTGATCATGTATCACAGGGCGATTCCGTAGCTGAGCGCGACTCCTCGACCCGACCGGCATCGCAAGACCGACCGACTACGCCTCAATCTTCATCCGCCGAGCTGCAAACCTCCCGAATCTCCACCCCGGAACATCTCCGTGACCCTGCAGCGGTAGGTCTGGATATCGAGCGTCCACGATCGGCATTACACTCTGGAGACTTTCGAGAGAAGAGAGCGGGCACGGCGTCTGAGAACGACTCCTCAACTTCAGGCTTCCTAGCGACTTCGCCGGTGGTGCCTTGGAATCGCTCGTTCCCTTCTGCTGCTTATACTTCGAACCGTAATGACGTCTCGTACCCGGTGTCACATCACCCAGATGCCCGGATACCCGCCCGAGCGCGAGCAATATCGCAGTCATCACAGTCACCGTTTAGCTCATTTGCTTTTCTACCGCCCACAAGCCCGCTTGTCCAGCAAGCAAACAACACAGACTTGGACTTTTCCTCTAGGCCAGGCTCGCGGCAAGGGTCCCGGAGTCCCGACAGAAATAGTCGCCGGCATACCTACTCTCCTGCCTCCTTTCATGATTACCAGTCCACTCAGATGGCGCGATCCGCCACCGGAACTCCGGCAGCTCGACACATTCGCCACAGTGGTTCAATGCCATACCAGGCACACCAACCGCGACGATCAATGACGTTCAATCAGTCTGAGCCTCAATCTCAGTCGCAAACACCGTTCCTACACGCTCGACGCCCCTCCATTTCCTCGGAAGCATCTCCGCTGCAACACGCCCCCATGGTCGGTTCATACGAGGAGTCTATACTTCGTGGGCGTATGTCTACTACACCTTCGCGGCCTCTTGATTTCGTCGCCAAGATTGGCGTACTTGGCAAAGGACAATGCAAGTCAAGCCTCAAGTGCCCACCGCACGTCACGGTCCCCTTTCCAGCCGTATTTTACAGCTACAACACCGGTAACGGTAGGATCTCAGATAATGAGCCGAGCCCTTATGTTGGGCACATTGACTTGGAAAATACTTTGCCACCGCCAGATGAAAGCAGCGAAGCTAGTAAACGCAAGCGACGACATGTGGTGCCAGCCCCCGAACAAGACGATCTTGACTTCAAGCTGAATCTTGGTGAAGAGGAGAGTGGACAGAGCGTGAAAGGAGACCTTCGTCGTAAAGAAAAGAAAAAGCGACGATCTACGTCTCCCAAGGCACCTCCAGGGGGATGTTACCGTATACCGCCGCAGGGGCAGCTACAGATTGTGCTGAAGAACCCAAACAAAACCGCAGTGAAGCTCTTCCTCGTGCCATATGACATATCGGATATGGAGCCAGGTCAGAAAACCTTCATCAGACAGCGCAGCTACTCTGCTGGACCCATTATCGATATGCCCGCATCTTCACGGAAGAACCTAGGAACTGACCGTCCAGAGGCTGCCCTCAGCAACTCAGATGATCCGAACGACCGACCTATCTTGCGTTACCTCATACATTTGCACATATGCTGTCCTTCAAAGGGTCGTCATTACTTGTACAAAAGCATACGGGTCGTTTTTGCGAATCGTGTACCAGACGGTAAAGAAAAGCTGAGGAATGAAATCCAGCAACCTGAGCCTAGATACAGCACGTACAAGCCGACGCGAGATGCATCATCGCTGCAAAAGACACATCTACCGGGAGCTCAACCCGCTACGGACAAGGCTTTCCGTCGACGCAGCGCTGGATGGCCACTATCTCAATCTCAGCAGGCGTATGATCAGCTCGATGGATTGAGGCAGCACACTCCATTACCTCCTCCAGCCGTCAAGTTCACTGGTGGTACCACCAACTCTTCAGCATCAAGCGGCTTCAACTCGCCTATGCCGGAATTACAACCCATACCTTTCACCATCGGCAGGCTCGCTGCAATTGAGTCACGGCCTATGTCTCGCGATCGCATGGATATTGATCCGAAGAGCCCCTTCAGAACACCCATTACCTCGCCGCGAGCTGGCGTGAGTAGTCCGAAAAGTCAAAGCGATGGTACCTTTGAGAAGCTCAGTAAAGGTGACATTGGCTACGGCGGAAATGCATTCTCGCCGCTCGGCAGCCCGTCTGCTCCGCCCAATGCTGGTCTACTATCACAGCGATTGCGCGGTTTGGATGTTCAGCGCGACGAGGAGGAGTAAGCGTTTTTCATTTACAGGAGTTTGGACAATCCCTATGTGATCTGTTTCGTGTTGAATACCCCAATGTCTGTTGTTCTTTTACTGGCGTTATACATTGGCCCTGTTGGATGTGGCCCTTGAACGATAGCGTCTTCCATGTAGTTTTATGCTAGATACTATAAATCAGATGAATGCATGAATCTAACATAGTTCCGGAACCGTGCAGCCGACGTGTGCGATGACGCTTGCCGAACTTGTGGCTGTAGGGCTTAGCGTGGTTGCGCTCAAATGTTCGCGAAGAGTGACGTCGGCGATAATTTGGCAAGAGCCGAGCTCTCGTCGGCGACTTGAACAATGAGTATTTATCTATCCGAACAACATCTTTGAGACTCTGAATAATATAGTCGCCTTCTCAGCTCTTTCGAACCGCAATAGATTATCATCGCGACACCAATACCAACCATGGCCTCCAAGCGCGCAGCCCAACTACTCAGCGTCCGTTCCAATGCCTCCGTCATCGGCCGCCAGCCTACACGATTGAGCTTCAACACTGCACGCGCTTTCAGCATCGCACCCAGGTCACAAAACGCATCCATCTCGCAGAGCAGGACAGTGGTTGTAGGAGGTGCGGCGAGGTTACAGGCGACGCCAGTGCAAAAGAGATGGCATTCGCAGGCCCCCAACGACTTGAAGCAGAACAAACTCTACCAATTTGACGATGTACGTCTTGCCTTTATTTCCCATAACATTCTTAACCTATGCGATGGCGTTTCTCAAGCCATCATACACCCCTTCAAACGCACCGCTAACTCATTCAGGTTCTACACATCCTCGAAGCGCCCTCAGACTCACGTCTCCTTATCGACGTCCGCGAACCCCATGAATTCGACGCAAACACTATACCCACCTCTATCAACATCCCTGTCACCTCACAACCTGATGCGCTACTACTAGACGAAGAGGAGTTCGAGGATAGGTTTGGTTTCCAAAAGCCACCCAAGGGAAAGGAAGTCGTCTTCTTCTGCAAGGCCGGGGTGAGGAGTTCAGCGGCTGCAGGAATCGCGAGACAAGCTGGGTAAGTCGGATCCTTCATTGGCACACGCCCAGAGTTCGATAAGCTGGCAAAAGACACTTGCTGGAGAACATTTGCTAACCCGCACGGCAGATACACAAACGTTGGCGAATACCGCGGCTCGTGGCTCGACTGGCAGAAGCGTGGCGGGCCAGGCACAAAATCACCACCGAAACCCGATGGCATGGGCGAACCCAAGGCCCCCACTACCGAGACGAAGCCTACAGCTAGGACAGGTGACAGCGGAGAAGAGGACCTAGGGCCTCAGGGACAGCCAAAGTACCCACCAGGAGGAATTATGGGCCAACAGTAAATTCGCGACGGATAATAGCTAGATTGTGGATAGCTTGATAACATGTGATCCACGGAGGGTGTATATATGATCACGTTCAAAGAAACATTACGTTACTTCCAAGATTATCCAAAAGATGTCAAGATATCTCTCTCAAATTGAAGTATAGTATTAAAAATGTAAAGTACAGGCACTCGGAGACACGTGCATGACGAGAAAGAGAGGAGATGAGCGAAAGAAGGTGTTTCGCTAACGCAACAAAGGCCGAAGTTAGTAACGACCAGTCTTATCGGTCTAAAGCTTGAGCTTGACACTGTTCGAAAGTTAGCACATCTCGACCAGAATCGCAATGTTGGACTAAAACTCACCATCTGCCAGTAAACACCCCGTTTCCTCAACAGCCCCTGGTGATCACCCCTCTCCAGTACCATGCCACTACCCACAACGAATATAACATCCGCCTTCTGGATCGTAGCAAGGCGATGCGCGACTGCAATTACAGTTCTTCCGCCCTCACCAGCAGCGCGCTCAATAGCATCCTGCACCAACTTCTCAGATTCAGAGTCGAGAGACGACGTCGCCTCATCCAGCAAAAGTAACTTCGGTTTCCGCAGTAAGGCCCGAGCAAGACTAAGACGTTGTTTCTGACCACCAGACAGCGACATGCCTTTCGGACCTAGACGCTGTGCATATCCGTCGGGCAGGGAGGTGATGAAGTCGTGAATTTGGGCGTCGCGGCATGCTTGTTCGATGTCTTCGTCCGTGGCGGTGTCGACAGATAAAGCAACGTTTTCGCGTATCGTGCCTTCGTACAGCGTAGGCTCTTGGCTGACGAGACTGATCTGCTTGCGATATTCTGCGGGATCAAGAGTCGTGATATCTTGTCCGTTGTAGAGAATGCGGCCGGATGTTGCGTCGTAGAAGCGCTCGAGGAGAGATATTGTGGTAGATTTGCCGCAGCCGGATGCGCCGACCAGTGCGGCAAATTGGCCTGGTTGGACCTGGATGTTGAGGTTGGATAGAACGGGCACTTCGCGGGTTTTGTAGGTGAAATACACGTTTTGGAACTCGATGCCTACGCCTTCTTCGGGTTTGCTTAGAGGCGGATAGGCAGTGGATGTTGTAGACTTTGGTGGACGCATACTGAGAATGCGGTTCGCGGCGCCCGTGGCTTGGGCCATGTTGGGAGCATACGAGAAGAATTGTCCTGCTGCGATAGCGCCCTGTACGATAGCTTGGTAGATGACAAAGAAGTCTACGGGACTGTACTCGCGGGAAGCCAGCAGGGTACCGCCATACCAGAAGGTAAGGGCCATGCAAGCTAGTTCAATGCTGTCGCTTGCCGCGAAAATAAGAGTGCCATACTTCGCGCTTGAAAACGCTCCTGTGACATGGCCTTTGAGCAAGGTCTCATAGCGCTGGCCGATCATGTCTTCCATGATAAGACTCGATACTGTCCGGAAAGCACCAACAGCTTCTGAAGCAAATTGGCTGCTGTTCTCGAACACCTTCGCGTTGGTCTTGTCAAATTCGAGTTCAATGCGTACACGGAGATATCCAGCAGCCAGGATAAGTGGCAGCGCGGCAAATAGTGCAACAAGCGACAGTTTCCAACCATAGATGAAGGAGATGATGACGCAGCCCACAACGTTGACAATAGCAATGAGCGCAACGGACATCTCCGTTGCCATTAGCTGCTGGATCTGTGTCGAGTCCGAGCTCAGGGTCGACGTAAGAGACCCAGGGCTATGCCCTTGATCGTCGAAGAAGGCAATGCGTTTGCGGATGAGGTTATCCAGGTACTCTTGCCGGTAGTTCTTTGTTATGGCAACGGAGATGAGATGACAGGCCGAGCCCATGAAGAAGTAGGATAGAAAGGTGCTTCCAGCCAGAACACCGAACATGCCTGCCCAGAAGTTGCCTTTGCTGACGAGCTCGTCCATGGGAAGGGTGAAAACATTGACGACGTTTGCAAAAATGTAGGCCTGAAGCGGGTAGACGACACCGCTGGCCAGTACACCCAGAATAGCGACGCTGTATAGGATCCAATGACCGCGTTGTTCGTAGATAAGACGCCCGAAGCTGCCAAAGAGACCTTGTTGCTTGTACTCTGGATCTTCGGCTGATTTGGAGACATCATTGCTCTGCTTGTAGTCTTCATGGATCTCAGTGTCTGCGCTCTTAGCCTTTTCGAGCGGGTCGGCATCAGCGTCTTGTTCCGCTTCCGCTGCGATCTCTTGGGCATGAACCAAGCCGTAGTAAACACCAGCTTCTATCTTCAACAGCTCATCGTGGGTGCCTTGTTCCACGAGAGCACCTTGACGTAAGACCACGATCTTATCCGCGCGCCTGATGGTAGAGAGGCGATGCGCGATAACGATAGTCGTTCGGTTCTTCGATACGCGATCGAGAGCTTGCTGAACAATGCGTTCGGTACGTACATCGATAGCGCTCGTCGCTTCGTCGAGAATCAGTATAGGTGGTTGTTTGATGATGCTTCGCGCGATCGCTATTCGTTGTCGCTGTCCACCCGAGAGCTTGATGCCGCTCTCGCCAACCATGGTTTCGTAGCCTTCTGGTAGTTTGGCAATGAACTCTTCGGCGTAAGCTTCGCGACACGCGTCTTCGACCAATCTCATCTTTTCTTCTTTCGGCAAGTCTTCATATTGGGTACCAATGAGACCGAACGCGATGTTGTTGTACAGGGTGTCGTTGAACAGGAAGGGCTCTTGCTGAACCAGGCCGATTTGAGAGCGCCACCATTTTAGGTCGACATCTTGTAACTTGGTATCTCCGATCCTGATGGTACCAGTGCAAGTGTTTGGGCCTAGATCAGGCTCCTCGTCTTTGCTCTTGTCATCTCCAGCCTTCTTCGCAGATGCTTTCTTGCCTTCATCCTTTGGTACAGCCTTTTTCTTGAACCATCCAGACTCCTGTGTGCTTTCTTTCTTGCTTTCAAGCGTGTCTTCGTGAGGCGATGCGTCGTTCGGTTTCTCATCTGATGCGGCGGCCGTTGTGCCTGAGAGTTCATACCATCGCTGAACTAGTCCCACAATAGTGGACTTCCCTATAGGTTGAGGCAAGTGGTTAGTAAAGAGCCCATAATTTGTAGAATAAGAACTGCTTACCACTTCCGGATGGACCGACAATAGCGGTAACTTTGCCTGCCTCAAGCTCGAGATCAAGGCCTCCGAGGATCTGAACATGTGGTCGGCTTGGATACGAGAAGGCAACGTTGTGAAAGCTGATGTTTGCGTTGGCGGTCACATCAGGCTCCTTCGATCCAGTGGTATCAGGGACCGTTGCATCGATCGTGATGAATAGTTCGGTGGCGGCAGATGATGCCTTCGCGATGGCAATAATTGGGCTCACAACCCTACTGATGTTCGTGATCGCCATCATGACTGAGAACAGAACGACCACTATGGTTCCGACGTCGCCTTTGCCTTCCGAGTACTGCTTGATCCCGAACCAGAACGCAATGGCAAATGTGCCATACATTCCGATCATCATGGGTGACATGACAAGACCCATCAGAGGCGCAGCCCTGCGCTCGTTCGTCGCAGCTTTGTCCAGCAAGGCCTCATGCAACCTTGCCAACTTCGCCTCTGCACCGAATGCAGTAAGGATGCGAACGGATGAGAACATCTCGAAAGCCATGGCAGAAGCATATTCATGATGTTTCTCGGTAATTTTGTGTATGCGGATGAAAGGTGGCAATATGATACCAAAGACCACGAGGATGAACGGAAGCGATGCAGAGGCGACTACGGTGAGCAGTGGGCCTTTGATGAAAGCCACCACATACGCCCCGATAACGAATGCAAGGGACTGGAAGAGTATAGCAAAGTGCTGCGATATGGCGAGTTGGACCGTATTGGAGGAGGTTGTAATCCGTGTGGACACTTTGCCGGGACTTATAGTATCTATCACACTGATTGGCTGTGCGAACAGAGCTCGTAGATATGCGAGACGCAATGCAGCAGAGATTCGAAGGCCGCTGATTCGGATGGTGAGCTATACCAGTGTTAGAAAGATGAAAGCCTCTTCAGGGATCGTGTGCGTACCATTGATATGTAAGATAACACGAACTTCGCGATGAACAGGTAGACAAGGAAGAGGGTAAGCCTGTTGATTTCGGCTTGGAATTCTCCAGCTGTCAAGGTCGTTCCCGGGATGAAGTAGTTGGTGAACGAGCCGACCAATTGACCTGAGTGCTGTCAGTACTTGCGGAAGGCGCCATTAGATTCCAGGCTATCAGATCATACCGAAGACGACGTTCATCAAAGGAAAGGTAACGCCGGACGCTATTGAAGTAACACAGCACATGAATATGAGCCAGTAATCGAGAGTTGTTCCATACGAGAACACTCGCTGCTCGCACGTTAGCCAGGAATAACATCCAAGGTAATCTACTCACGAAGTAGTTCTTCATGCCCGCTTGAGGCACTTTCTTTGCCTTTGACGAGGCAATTCCATCGTGCCCTGCGTCTTCGATGACGCTGTGCTTTTCGTCGGGTCCTGTCTCTAAAACTTGAGTGGCGATCGCAGTGCTCTCCACCCCAGCGTCGACGGTAGGCTGGGGTGGCGATTGACCGTCAGTGACATTGGAGTTCATGGCAGTGCGATACAAAAGAGCGTAAGAAATCGGCAAAGTCGAAGCGTGAAATGAACGATTATTCGATAGTAGAGGAGGTGGTCATCTTAACCGGGGGACAAAGATTGATGCCTGGTAATGTGACTGCCGTATATCGTATTTCAGATGCACCGGACCAAACCGAGTCTGCGTTCCGATTCAACACGCACACCGTCAAAACTCGGAGTGAGAGTGTAGCTGAGAACGATCGCTTGCACCGGGGCCAATGTTCGTCGTGCCAAGTGCACTACGAATCTCAGCCACAGGATACGCTAACCACGCGATATCTCGCTTCACCACCATCCTTCCTAATCGAGCGACTACCTGCGAGACGTAAGGGGCAACGCGCGTCTGTTGTGTTTCAACGCCCAGACTCGATGTCAGTGCGAACCAGTGCGATCGGATACTGAAAAAACGCCCAGCAAACGCTTTCTCTAAGATGTATCGAGAATTGAGCACGCGGGTGTTGGAGTTCCCGGACAGTTTGGGTGTTGTCAAGCGTTCTTCAGAGTGAGCGAACGGTCGTCGGTGCCTGAACGTCCGACTCCACCGATCGACCAGCACTCCTCAGTAAACCTCTCCCTTCCGCACAGACATTGCCTTTCCACAGACAAGCCTTCAGACTTCTCTTAAGCCTTTCAAAATAATAGCAGACGCCTTCGATTGCAACAGCATGCGACGGGGATGCTCATCGGTTTGCTTTCTTGACAACCTCGTAGCTGGCATACCTATCGGGGCAGGTATCACCCTTCGTGCACGTGACTTTGCGAGCGGACCAGTGAGAATGCGCGAGCATACCGAATTAGGAAATGACCATGGCCAAGACATGTGCTAAGTATGGCTGCAAGGATGACGGAGTGACGAAATATTGCTGCCTAAGATCAAAGAGCCCCAGGAAGGTACGATATCCTGTACTTCAGATGTTACTTCACCACACCACTGTGCATGCCTGCCAGTTCCTGTGTAGGTTGCGGCAATGGCGCCTAAGAAGGAATTGGCCATGCAGTGCGCTAGTCCCACTTCGAAGCACACCTCACACTACGATGCCTGAGATCTTCTGCTTACCTTTGCAAGCAACCGGTTCTTCGTACATGATATGATCGCATCCCTACGAGCTCAGTATGGGTACCGCATTCTTTAGTCAGCGGCATCCAGTTGAGGAACAAAGCAACAGAAGTTAATGGCCGCCTTTCAATACTATCAACAATGAAATTTCGATAAGAAGACCTCCTCCCATTTTAGGCCCAAACGTCCCAACAGAGGTCCACCTCGCTATCGCTGAACGTTTCAGATAAGAGTGGGTTGGTTGTACCATGCCTACTGACCCTCAATGCGATCCTGCCGACTCCGCACACTCCTCCCACACTCCATCTCCCTCAAAGCCTCAACATCAGACCTCCGCCTCGCACCCTCCTTCCGCTTCTCCAACCTCACCAGACTCTCAATCAGTCGCTTCATAAGCCACTCACTCTCACTAATACCAGACACCATAGGACTGTCATCTCCGATCCAATCCCAATTCACCAATCCCTCTTCGTTCTCATCTTCAGAAACCATGTTGTCGGTGTTTACATTGCGGTCTAAACGCTCTGGACTCGTCAGACGGATGAGCCGTGTGAACTCGACCCATTCTTCGTATGTGTAGCGCTTGTCGTTGGTCTTGAGGTCGAGAGAAACCTTTTGGATGGACAGGGCGAGGCGGCGGGTCAATGAAGCCTGGGAGGGAGGGCTGGTGATGTCGGCTTCGGCTTCGGAGGCGAGGGCTGGGACGGTCGGGTGGAGAGTCAGTTCTATATCGGTTGCTGCTTCGCGATCTTCCGGGTCGTTCGAAATACTCTCTCTGTCTTGCGGGTCGGAAGAATCTACGATGCCGTCATCAGACCGTGGGTCAGAGACGTCGAAGCCCCTTCTCAATCGCTTCTTTCTCGCTCGTTTATCTGTCCATCGCTGTAACCATCGCAGTAGCCAAGGATGCTTGTCAAGAAACGAACGCCAGATACCTGCCTTGGGCAGTACTGTAAAATCTGCGAGCTCGTCACTCCACTTCTTGAAGTTAGCGACAACAGTGTCGCCTAGATCTGAGACTAGGATAGTCATGGTCGGAACGGCAATCAAGCTCCAGATGACGAAGAAACAGCGCCCGGAATTGGATCTTGGTGCCAGGTCACCGTACCCGATTGTTAATAGACTGACATAACAGAAGTAGAGTGACTGGAAATACGTCAAGTGTTGTGTTCCTTCTTCGGTGATCCAGAACACGACTGCGCCCACACACCAAAGAATCAAAAAAGTGGTGATGGACCAGAATAGCGCCATCCACTGCTTGAACTTCTTCGAATCGGCTTGGATCTTGCGCATAGCTTCAAAACGGTCCTTTTCTTCTTTCAACAGCATGATCTTGGGCTTGGAGGACTTGATGTGTAGAGCATTGGCAACACCCTGCATAGTCGATGTATGCTGGACAGACTCGCCCATGGGGGTTCGAAAGGGCCGTGGTTGACTAGGTCCTGATATCTTTGGAATGCCAAGTCTGCGTTTCCGAACCAGATGGTGGGCTTCTCGTTCCCGGTGACGGAGATCAAACGAGTTGGTAACTGTACGCTCTGCGACCCGCTCGCGCATGCGATCGACATGCTTCTGGACGATCTTCTCATCGCCAAGCTCGCGGACTGCTGTGTAAAGCGACGAGACAATGAGGGCTAGCGTGATAGTTCCGCCCACAGAGTACGGAAAGACAATACCCCTAGTAACATCGGTCGTAGGTACTAGATCGCCAAACCCAACGGTCAGGATGGTTACGTCGCAGAAGTACAAGGCATCGGCAAACCTCCAACTGTCCTCTCCAGCATCTTGCTCGAGTTTCGCAAAGACTGCAGCGCCACCGCCTAACCAGATGAAAAACGCCATAGTCTGTAGAATAAGCGTTCTTTGACTGTCGCTCAAAGCGAAGTTTTCGGGGTAGTGCCCAAGAAAAAAGCCCAGCATGTTGACCATGAGAAGCATAGAACAGATGGTGTAAAACGCCGCAGCCGCAATGGCGTACCAAAATCCTTGGGTATATCCTTGTTCCGGTCGGATTGGTGGTTCGTAAGTGTTCATGCATATCGTTATCGCTATGAGGAAAGCAGATGAAAGATACCACAGAACCACAGTAACGGGTAGGGCAATGATATAACGGATCCTCTGCGTAAAGTTCAGAAGAAGGAAGAGATTGCCGAGAAAGCCGCAGATCAGCGATGCTACGTTGATCCAGTAGCACCATCTCGGGTCGCCGAAAGGTACGCCTTTAAAGTCTGAGATTCGTTCGCCGTTGATGATGTTTTGCTGTCTCCAGGGAGTTACGAGTGCGGCGATTGAGCTCACATTTGCTAGGGGGCCGAGAGTTGCAGCGAGGAGCTTATTTGGTGTTAGCATCTGAACAACGTAGTTCGTCGAGTCGATTTGGAGGTTAAGAGCCATATGAACTTCTTGTGAACACATTTCAGTGCGAATCATCACTTACGGGAATGCCGGTGCTCGCGAACCACCAATCGCTATCCTGGCCCTCCCATTTCTTCCAGACATTCCACCATCTCTTCTCCCCACTGCCTTGTTGTATCAACTGCTCTTTTCTTTGATCTTCCTCTTCATGGGCGTTATTTTGTTCCGACGTACTCGGCTGCCCCGGTTCTTCATGTTCATGCGCCATCATCGGAGCGATCCGGCATCAGACATCGTAACCCCGAACAGTGAGCTGAGCCTTCGGTGAACCCAGAAATGATAACAATAGTTCAGAACGCGAAGTATCCTCAGGCTCGTTCTCCACTGCAAAACTCGAGAAGGTGCGAAACGGCGATCAATACGTCGGGCACGGATATACGCGTGTGACTAGTTGCTGAGAAACTGGCGCTAGAGCGGAAGCGGTGGCGCAGGGAATGTGAACGTGTCTACAGTTGCGAGGAGACACGGAAGATAATACAGAAGTCGGAAATCAGGGTCTAACTTCAGTAGCGAGTTCATGGCCGCGCGTTTGAGCAGGTCTCCAGCAAGATTGCCAGATTCGATGACTCGGCTATCGCGGCGTAGTGGAGACGAATGGTGGGTGCTGGCGTCGATCAGCTGTTGACGCACGCCAAGCTGCGAATGCCGGGGTTACTTAGAGATCAAAAGGTGAATACTTCACGTGCGGTTAGAGATTCTTTGGAAAGCATAGGATGTGCTTGCGTGTTTCATGCCGTGATTTGCGATGATTTTGAGAAAGCGCTGGGATATCTCCTGGTTGTCGGCTTGGTGGCAGTCATGTTCCTTGTTTGGTCGATATATTGTTCAAACTATATACAACAGGTATCAATGCGCTCAATGCTTATTGCGACTTGAGCTTCTCGGTCAGCTCTGGGACCTTTTCGAATAAATCTCCAACAAGACCAACATCCGCGACCTGGAAAATGGGTGCCTCGGCATCCTTGTTGATGGCTGCAATGACCTTGCTGTCCTTCATACCAGCCAGATGCTGAATAGCACCAGAGATACCAGCACACAGGTATAATTGTGGCGCAACGTTCTTTCCTGTCTGGCCCACTTGCAAGCTGTTGTCTGCAAAGCCACTGTCGACTGCTGCTCTTGATGCACCGATGGCGGCACCGAGCGCGTCTGCTAGCGGTGGCATGAGCTTGTCAAACTCCTCCTTTGATTTCAGACCACGGCCTCCGGAGACGACCTTCTCTGCAGAGCCGAGATCGGGACGGTCGGACTTTTGGAGGTCCTCGGATATCCACTCTGTTGAGCATTCGGCCTTGGGGTCGACGCCCTCCTCTACTGTCGCGTTTCCGCCTTCGGTTTCAGGCGCGGGGAACGCGGTGCCTCGGACGGTGATGACTTTGGTGCTGTCGGACGATTGGACGGTCATAATGGCGTTACCGGCGTAGATTGGGCGAACGAATGCTGTAGTCTGGTTAACAACCCTTCGCATATTTCAGACGGTGCCCACTCACTGTCCTCGCTCTCGATGCCGGTAATGTCTGATATTTGCTGTGTGTCCAGAAGTGCTGAGACACGCGGCATTATGTTCTTTCCAAACGCCGAGTGACCGGCAACGACATGTGTGTAACCACCCTTCTTGATGTTCTCGACCAGGAGTGGCGCATAGTTCTCAGGGAGACACTGTAAGATGTTGTTAGTCCCGTGTCATTCCATATCTCTTTAGACTACCAACCCTGTCGTATGCTCCATTCTCGACGTAGATGACCTTCTCTACACCTTTTGACTTGGCTGCCTCATCTGCGGCCGACTTGACCCCACTTCCAGCAATGAAGGCTGTTATTGAGCCTCCAAGCTTTGTCCCTGCTGTGATGGCGGCCAATGACTGTGACACGATCTTTCCTTCCTTCTGCTCGAGAATGGCAAACGTCGACGCTAACCGTGCGAAGGCGGAGTATTGGGGTACGACCGTGGGTTGCGACTGCCGAAGCCGTGTGCGAGCTGTGCGGAGGGCGGATTGACGAGCAGCGGAGAACATGGTGGGCGGGAACAGTGCGATGCCTCTAGGAAACACAGACACGCAAGATTCGAGAAGGTGGTGTAGAATGCCTCGTCCAGCAGTAGTGAAAGCAACCCAACGGCGCGGAGAACTATGACCTCGGTTTGGCCAGGTTAGTTATCCGGCACTAGCCTTGCATCTGCATCGGGGCTGCAGGCTGATCACGTGAGACTACTCCATGCTCCTTAGTGCTCTTTTTGCTTAGGCGTTCGAGAGCATCGCGAACTTCAGACGCGACTCCAACCCACCCATCGCAGCCCCCCATCCCCACCCTCATTCAACAACGACCACGCGGCAGCACGTTGAAAAAGACACGTTGCGATCGCGCAATCGCTCCGAGTACTCGCGCCCGCGACTTCCCCTTTGCATTGCCGCATAGCGCCTTCCAGCTCTGTCGCATCGCACAACACTCCCCGAGCCATGGCCGACGACGCGACAGCAAGCGCAACTGCGCAGGACCCAAGTCTCACTGGTGAAGGTGCCACAGACACCAATGCGCTCGATCAAGGTAGGTCGCATCCTGATTCCAATCATCACCATACCCACCGCCCGTCGCGTCAACACCATGGACGACCTATTCCATGACGACGAGCTCCTAGGTGCACTGGATCTTGCCGACTTGGATCGCATGTTCCAATCACCGACCTTGAAAAACCTCCAAGTCGACAGTCCGCTAAGTTCCGTAGATACCAGCATGCTCGAAGACGCACCCGGCAAGGAGTCTTCCAACGATCCCGCGACTGCCACGCCCACAGCCGCATCAGATAACCCCCTAGACGCACCCGATGGCCCAAGACCGGAGGCGGAAGACGCTGATGGCCAAGATGACGAAGAGATGGGCGGTGTCGACGATGCGAAAAAGGAGAACGGCGAGGGCGCTGAAGCTGCTGACCCAGAGGCGCAAGCAAAAGCCGACTTGCAGTCAGCGGCGCGTTCACACTTTGTGACCCAGACATATGCGACCATCATCCCGAGCTACGCAACCTGGTTCGACATGCGCTACATCGACTACCGCGAGCGCAAAGCCCTACCCGAGTTCTTCAACGGTCGCAACCGCAGCAAGACACCCGCCGTCTACCGCGATTACCGCGATTTCATGATCAACACATACCGCCTGAACCCATCCGAGTACCTCACAGTTACCGCATGCCGAAGGAATCTTGCAGGAGACGTCTGTGCTATCATGCGCGTACACGCTTTCCTCGAGCAGTGGGGATTGATCAACTACCAAGTAAATCTTGCCGCTACATGATTACATTGAGTCATGATTAACGTCTTAACTAGGTCGACCCTCAAGAACGCCCATCCAACATTGGTCCTCCATTCACCGGCCATTTCCGTGTTACCGTCGATACGCCTCGCGGACTGCAACCGTTCCAGCCAGGACCAGGCTCAAAAGTCACAGACGGAAAGCAGCTCACAGCCACCGATCGCGCTGCGAGCCAGCAACCGACTGCGAAGAGCGAGACCAAGTCTTTGGCTGGACGAAACATCTACGAGGCCAATGGCAAAGAAGCATCCGTGGAGCCAAAAGCTGCTAATGGCGAAGGTGCCGCCAACGGCTCGGTAGACGTCAAGGATCTCGAAGCCGCTGCAAAGGAGCCAACCAAGGTCATCAACTGCTTCAGTTGCGGCGTCGAATGTACCCGTGTACATTTCCATGAAACGAAACCTTCCGAGCAGACTGGCCAGATCAAGGCTGCTGGTGGCTTGAAGCGCGACCTTTGCCCCAGGTGTTTTGTAGAGGGCAACTTCCCGCAAGGCACATCCTCAGCCGACTTCACAAAGATCTCCAACCCGGAGAACTCAGCAGCGGCCGAGACGGAAGAGAAGTGGACGGAAGAGGAGACTCTTTTGCTACTCGAGGGCTTGGAGGAGTTTGACGATGACTGGAACCGTGTTGCCGACCACGTCCAGACGAAGACACGCGAGCAGTGCGTGATGAAGTTCCTGCAGCTCGAGATTGAGGACAAGTACATCGAGGCGGATCTACCAGAGTCACAATCGGCAGCTCCTTCAACCAAATTCTTGCGCGATCTGGAATACCTCAGCGAGGGCCGTGTACCCATCCACCACGCCGACAACCCGATTCTCAGCGTCGTCAGCTTCCTAGCGGGTCTTGCTCCCGCAAACGTCACAGAGGCAGCGGTAGCGTCGGGGCGCAGTGTCGGCGAGATGAAGCGCATCCTTCAAGAGAAGATCAACAAAGCCCCAACCGCACCATCAGAGAAGGGCAAAGAGAAGGAAGGCGAGCAGTCTACACCCGCAGCGACCGCCTCAGACATGAAGCCAGAAGGCGGCGACGCTATGGACGTCGACCCCTCTGCCGAGTCCACTGCCGTAGCCACACGGGAATCCGACTCGTCCTCCAACCCCAACCCTCTAGCCACCCTCCCCTTCGCCCTCTCCGCAGCCCGTTCCTCAGCACTAGCCTCGCACGAAGAACGCCACATCACCCGTCTCGTCTCCGGTGCCGTAAACCTCCAACTCCAAAAGCTACAGCTCAAGCTCGCTCACTTCAACGACTTCGAGAAGCTCCTCTCCGCCGAACGTCGCGATCTGCAACGCCGCCGCCAGCAGCTTTTCATGGACCGCCTCAACTTCCAGAGGAGAGTCCGCGCTCTGGAAGACGCTACCAAGCGCATCAGCAGCTCCATGGGCGGCCAGGGTCTGCCCGGCAGCATGAGCAACGAAGACGCTGTTCAGGCGCTAACGGAAGCCATGCGCATGTTCGGCGTAGGCAAAGGCGAGGACAGCATGGGCGTCAAGCGCGACAGCGTCGACGCTGGTGTTGCTCAGCCCCTTGCCGAAGGCGCAGAGGGCTACAGCAAAGTAGAGATTTAGAGACATCTTAACGCGCGCGACGTGTTCAAGATGTGGTCCTCTGAGTCAAGGCTGGGGTGTGCGTATGAGACGCTTCCTTACTATCGCACGGAAACAAAGGCAGAACAGACAAGTGCTATTGGTAGTGAGGATATAGGACAGTGTAACTCACGTGTCGATCGTAAGCCTCACAACGGACACGGTGAAGACCACAAACGTCAGGATAGCATGATGCGCTGAATTGGATTGGGGGTATGTGGTTGTTGGTCTGAAATGGGTGTTTTCTGGCGTACAATGAGTTGGTACCTACGCTATTCGGAACTAAGATTATGCTACAAATGGTCCGATGTGTTCAAGTCTTTTCTTTTCTAGCTGGCGGGAGTGCCTGCTGTACAAGTAGTTTCTGTTATCGAGATCGATTGCAATTCCTTTTCTCAGCACATTCAAGAGTTTTTGATGTGAATGTTGCAAGAATGTCTTGTTGAAACTATATACTGTACATGATTTTCGTCAGTAGCAGAGAAGCGTTGAACACCGCTGTCTAAATGCCCCCCTTGGTTCTTCAAACATGCTGTACACGTAACTATATAATACAATGCCATCATCTCTTTATGCATGCCACCTTCATCACACATGCCTCACAACCCCTCTACTTCCTCTCCAGCCTCCCTGTACTCCTATCACTTCGCATCATGACTAGCCTTTGGCACCATAGTTTCGCTCTCACTAACAGGCTCCTGGCTCTTAACCTGCGCCCTCGCCTTATTCGCCCTCTCGGTATCGCTCTCGCCCTTTGGCTTCTGCTTGCTCTTCTCCTTCTCCTTCTCGCTATCCAGGCTGCTCATGTCGCCCCTTGCGTCGTTTACGGGGTTGTGTTTGGCGTTTGGCTTGTACTCTTCGGGGACAAGGCTGTTTTCTGGTGTGTGGGGTTTCGAGTTGCGTTCACCGGAGAATTTTCCCTTCGCTGATGCGGCGTGGTCGTTGGTGGAGGGTTGTAATGAGGAGTCTTGTTGCGCGTTGGAGGGGTTGGATGGGGTTTCGGCGGAGGCGGTCATGTCGTCTTCGTCGTCGGCGTCAGCGTCTAGCTCTGAGCCGTAGACTTCGGGGTATTCGCGGAAACAGTTTTGCATGTCCCTGAGTTTTGTCAGCTACTTGTTCAAACGTAAACTGCGCAGGCCTGTTACGACTCTACGGTCTAGTGTGGACGTACTTGAACTTATCGATGCAGTCCATGCCCTTGGGCTCCTCGGTGGAGTACACGAAGCAGCTGAACGCCGCCTTGAACTGCTCACCACAAGGGCCATGAGCCATGCCGCCCAGACATGGGCAATCCCAATTGATCTCGCCTGTCTCCGGGTTGAATGCGCCCTGTTGATCTGCCTCTTCCTCGAGTCCTTCTATGCCACCCTGACCATCTTCTGAAGGCTTAGCATTCTGTTGTGCGCGCTCAGCCTCTTTTTGCTTCTGGGCCTCGAGTTGTGCCTGTACAGCTTGTCGTCGCTTGCGCTCTTCGGAGATGGATTCGATGGTAGGGAGGTGCTCGGATTCAACTTCGGTTTCTGGGAGGGGTTGGACAAGTTCTGAGGCAGGATCAGCTACTCTGGTTCAATTCGTCCGTCCATTGGCGTCTGAACATACGTCTTGGCTCCTCTGCGAAAACATCCGTGGTGTTGTAATAGTATATTATTGCTCCGGCAACACCCAGCCTAGCAACCAAGCTCTTGAAACTTCTCGACTTTTGTGATGGTGGTGCGGTGCTCAAGTACCGCCTGGCCGGCGCGACAGACCGTAGTGGCGCGGCTCGCAGCGCTGGACGCGCAATTAACCGTGGGGCTGCACGAAACATGATGCTAAAAGATGTGAAACGGGAAAGAGATGCAAAGAGAGAGACGTGGCGGATGTCAACGGTACACGGAAGTGTCGTCACTACGTAAAAGTTATGGGACCTGCATTTCTAAGCGGAAGGAGCAGGGATCTGCGTGGCTGGAGATCTCGGATCACGTGGTGGAACTTCCGAGAATTCTGGGCATCGTCTCAAGTGTATCCGATATGGTAATGAGAACGCAGTCGCAAATCCCTCAAAAGTTCATGCGTAATCTGAATCAATTTTGTGTGGTCAAGATGGTGTTTGAACGGGTATATTGAACGTTGACCTCATATATACAGAAGTGGACTCATGAAGGCATCTCGCCTCAAGACCGAAACCGAGTAGAGAACCCCTTGCTTGCTGTATGGTACCGCGGAAAAGATGAAGACAACATAGCCAAATCAGTACAGTCCAGATGATCAAGATTTCAGCATGATTCCGTCGTACGAGGTGCTATTGAAGTGGAGTGCAAATTTGAACAAAGCGATCAGGCAGCACGTCTATTTCGGTGGGTTGCGCTTGAAGAAGTATCTGTTGCGAATGTTAGCACATATGCCACCAGAGTAGTTCCTGCTGTGACAACATACTGGCTGACGTAGTAGTCGCCAACGCCGAACAATCCAATGACAGCAGCCCAGGCCGCGACGACCTTGCCGGTCAGCTCGCCGCGGGCATACTGCCTGTATGCGCCAAATCCAACGATGCCACCAACAACGGCAAGACCAACTGCGTTGCTCAGCACGACCGGGTTGTCGGCGTTCTTCTTCATCTTGTCCTTGGCTGCCTCCTTCTTTGCTGCAGCGCGGTCCTTGATGTGCTTGGCTTCTTCCTTGATTTCCTCTTCACGCTCCATGCGCTCGGCTTGCGTGTCGGTCTTGACGGATTGCGACTCGTAGTCCGAGGGGACCGAGGAGATGTGCGGGCTGTCTACGTCGACAAGGGAGTGTACGCTGTCGTCGGAAGCGTGCTCGACCTCAGGTTGGGCGGGGGCGCGACTGCAATGCTACGTCAGAACAACTCTAGCAGCTTCATGCCTCAGAACACAGGTCTTGTATATTGACCAAGATGCAACACAGGGTGCCGTCATGCATCGTCAAAGCTGACGTTGGAGGGGTAAACTCCTTCCAAAAGAATGGGGTGACTTACGCCTGTCTTCAAGTTAGCATTGGCACACATTGCAAGCGCTCTTCAATAACTCACCTCCTCGGGGGTCTGCTTGGGGCCCTTGGCGGCCATCTCTGCGTAAGACATGATGTATGAGGGGTAGTGGTGTTTGGATAGAGAAGTGAAAAAAGTGCTGTCGCAAGGGTTGATGTGAGGTTTGCAGATCAGTCGATGGGTACCGGGAAGCTGCGAAGTCAATGGGCGATCGTGTGAGACCGGAAACAGGCTCCCTCACATGCCTGTTCGCTTAGTGGGCGGTGACCGACGTCATCCTGAGCGCGTTAGCGGCGACGTAGCGAAAGCGCCAAGCATAGGAACAGCACATCCATGTGGAGCATGTGAATGATCTGGACCGGATGAATACAAGAACAACAGTCTCAAGAATTCATTATATATCGCTGACTTCGCTTAGATGACCAAGCAAAAGGCCCCGAGGGTATAAACACAATCTCCATCGTAGCCATCGATACACGCCTCACGGACCTCGATACAGATAGGATCCAAAACTGTGTGCAGATTCGTATGATACACAGACAAGGACAAACAAGCTCTTGGAGATCGGGCCGGTAACGCCCGCTGTAGATACACATGTTGAAAAATGGAAACGATATAACAGAAGTTTTGGGCGCCTTCGATTGCCCTTGCGAGTTTTTGTGGGCGTTGTGCTCACTTTATTCATCACCGAAAACTGTTTTGTAGTTTTCCAGAAGCGCTTGCACGGCGACACGCTGCTGTTGCACGTCGGTGAGTTCGCGCTGGATGTCCATAGGCCGCATGATGGTTGGCGCAAAAACGACAGCGACATTGAGTGGTGTCATCTATTCACATGTTAGTCATGGTACACGTCAAACATCTATTGTGTGTACTTACCAAGTTGTCACTGGCGTGCTGTATGACCCGCGACAGATGGAACACGAGGAATTGCAAGGTATCACGATGAGCCTTGGGAATTTCGTTCACAGCGGCAGACAAAGCTCTTGACTGAGCAGTCGGCTCTTCAAGTTCTGTACAATCATTAGCACTTGATCTGTTGTCGGATAGTATGAACTTACGGCCAGCTTCAAGGAACTGATCATAGACATCGTATGTGATCAGCGGCACAGGGAGCCTGCGGAAGTAGTTCTTCAGCGCAGAAGTGACGGAGTGAATGTCGAGATCTGGGTCCGAGATGTCGTGCTCGGTATCCGTCTCGAAGCCACTGCGCACTTGGTTCACCTGGGAGGTACCGCCGCTTTTACGGTAGATACCTTCCACGTCCATGCCGCGAAGCTCGACCTCTTCGATACATCTGCTGACGATGCGTGGAATCATCTGCCGTTCAAACTCGCATCGTGCTGTCAGGTCAGACCCGAATAGCACGGTACTGGCGTCGGCGGCAGCCAGATTAGTGGTGCTGTTGTTGATGTTCTGCATGGGCCTAAAGCCTTGAGGCGGGCCGCCTGGTCTAACGTTGCCAGGCTTTCCACCGAACCAGCCTCGCGGGGTTCCTTGGTCCATGGTATCCCGGCTTTTGATGGAACTCGACATGGACATGGCCGCAATGTCGGGCCCAGAGTGCACAGAGCCGTAAGGAGTGCCAATGACCTTGACGTTGTAGTCCTCCTGCTTCTGCTCTGAACCGAAGGCTCCCTTGAAGCCCTTGGTGACGTTCTTTGTAATGGCTTGTCCGCCCTTCTTCCAGGTAGAGAATTTGGTGGGTTTTCCGGTCTTCCTAATGTTAACGACTTGCGGCTGCGCGACTGTCGCCTCGCCATCGTCGAGATTGGCATAGGAGTGATCATGCGGTATTACTGGTGCATCCACGGATACTTCTGATTTGCCACCCTTGTGCTGCGCGTTGTATATACCAAGGCCATTGGCAGCAACATCAAGGTTCTGTCCACTCTTCTTGTTGTTCTTAAGGTTGGTCTGGATGTTGTCTACCAGGTCCCTGTTCATGGCGGAAAGTCTAGTGTTAGCGGCCGTGAGCGATTCGTACTCTTGGAAACCCTTGTCTTTCATCTGAATGAGGTTCGAGATCTCCTCCGTCAACTCCGATCTCTTCGTGATCAGATCCTCTATTTGATTTCCCAGATTGTCTTTGAGCTTCTGCAACGAGTTTGCAAAGTCTTTGAGAATGTCTGACTTGAGCTGACCGATCTCAACGTTGCCCTGGCCGCTCTTAGCGTGCTTGAGGTGTTCAGTCATGATTTCAAGCTCGCGGATCACCATCTCACGTTGCGTATCCAAGACAGCCATGGTGTTTCGCTTCTCTCGCAGAACCGTGTTTGCCTGTCTGATGTCGGCGGCACTATGCATCGATTCTTGTAGGCCGTTCTTCTCGGCCTCCAGCTCAGCGATCCGCTGCTGGGCGCGGCGCAGCTCGTTGCGCAGGTTGACGCCTTCCTCTTTAGTGTCGGGCGAGGCAACTGTCGGGCTGCTAATGTCGATGGAGCCGTTCGTAGGCCATTTTTTGTGACCTCGTGATGTGACTGAACCACGATCACTGAAACTGCGCCCATGCTTGGACACAGCGTTCGAAACTCTCCTGAACACCCCGTTGTCTTTTTCATCTCTTCCATCCTGGCTTCCAAGCAAACGCGCGAAATCCTCATCCATGGAGAAATCGCCCTGAGCGCTGTATCGAGGAAGGCCACCAGCTCCATATGCATCTCGGGATGCTTCGCTTTGGGCGCTGCTAATGGAATCGCTCGTCTTGTGTTGCTGAATGGCAGGTGGTTGCGGGGGTGCGCGTGGAGATGTGAACGTGTCGGTCGAGGGCGGGGCTGGCCGTCCACCTGAACGTGCGGGGAGAACTGGAGGGTCCGATGGAGTCTTAGAGGCTAGCGAATCCGAAGGACTGAGTATGCCAAGTCCGGCGTTGAGGTTCGCGCTGGCTGTGTTGGTAGATGATGTTCGCTCTGGATGGCTTAGAGTCGGTGTGGTGGGTGATGGGGCCCTCTCGTTTCGTGAGATTGGGGCTGAAGGCTTGAGGGTCGAAGCCTTGAGCGAATCACCACGCGCAGGTCTTTCTAGCGGAAGATTGGAGCCGAACGACGATTCTGAGGTCTGCGGTGAATCTTGCGAGCCAAGTGGTGGTGAGCTAGTGAAGGTTGGCTCGATGAGGGGACGACTCAGCCGCGCAGACATGATGTCGTTCTTGGAAGAAGACGGCTGCTGCTGTTGCTGTTGCTGCGGTTGCGGTGATGGCGTCTCGTCGGAGTCCTTGCGTTTGGCCTCCGCCTTCTTGTTCTTGGGTACATCCTGTAGTTTGAAGGGTTCTGGCCCTGAAGGGGCGGGAGAAGCGTGCTGACTCCTTGACCGAGGCTCAGCGGCAGGAGATTCGTTGGACATGTCCTTCTTCTTCCTAAGTGTCTCGACCAGTGTATCCGAAGGCTGCCTTCCTTTCTCTTGGAAGGCAATGTGCGGGCTCTGTGTTTGCGTCTGGCGTCTCTCTTTGGAGGCTTCTCGAGAGCCATTCTCCTTCAGCTTCTCGCGATGGTCGCCAGTGGGTCTACTGAAGTAATCGCGCCCGCTCTTGCTGTCACCGCTTCCGGTCGGTTTGGCTCCCAGTGTTCGGTCATTGAATCTACTGATGGGTCGGCCGAGCGGGGATGGGCCGGGCGCAGGGTTGGGATCGAGAGCGAAGGGGAGGAGGATGCCGTCGTCGCCGTTGTCTACCAGCTCTGAACGCGCGCTGTCCTTGTTGTATGTTGTTGCTGGAAGTGTAGTATTGTCTGTGGTTGTGGCTAGGTTAGCGATGTGTGAGCATGATGTAGACCATGTGGAATTCATACCCCTTCGTGCAGCTTCTCCAATGGGTGAGGCATCGCGCCTGAAGTTCGAAGAAGAATCGCCCAGTCGCGGCTGAGGAGGTCTGGGGGATACGTCGGTCGTGGTGGGCTCCGAGAAGATGTCGGATGGTGTATCCAGGTCTGGGGTGAAGGTGGACTGCGACTGCTCGTGGGGAGGCAGAGCAGGCAGCGATTTGTCCACCTTGGGCGCCACTGAGGGCGGCTTTTTGGATTTCTTGCGCCGTCGAGCCATGAGCGACTCATGGCACGACATGCAGAAGATACCCTGCGAAGTGCGGGCATAGCGCAGGTTCTCGATCTTGCGCTTGCAATTCCTACACCGGAAGCAGTTGGCACAGAAGGCCTGGTCGCCAGTCAAGATGGCCAGATCCTCGATCTTGTTGCCGCAGTGGTTGCAGCTATATGTACAGTTGTTGCATATCAAAGAGCCGTCGCCGAGCAGCAGCAGGTTCGCGTCCGAGTCGAGGAGGGTGCCGCACGTGTTGCAGCGGAAGCAGTCGATGTGCCATCGGTTTCCGGCTAGGCAATGTTAGCATGTACATCCTCGGCAGGTGGTTGGCATGGGCGGTGGGAGGAAGGCGCGATGGTGGTGTTGGTGCTGGCTCAGCGGGGAAGCATACCGAGCTCGAAGGCCTTGCCTTCCTCGAGGATCTAGACTGGTATGAGCGATTGCAGAGGAGAAGTTGTGGTAGCAGCGGCTCATACCTCTCCACATCCCTTGCACGGATACACGACCTCGTCGTCGATCGGAGACTCTGGATAGCCGGTCGGGCTCTCCATGGCGGGCTAGAAATATGCGTGTCGGTGAAGGAGTAGGAGCAATGCTGGCGGGCAGCGCGAGGGCGGGCGTGCAGTCGGCGCCGGAGCCGTGTCGTGCTCGGAGGGACAATTGGCAGCTGGCAGGGCGTGGGCGTGTTCAGTGGTTCGTCGTCTGGGCGATCCCCAAAGTTGCTAGCACCAGACTACAGCGCAGACTACAGTGCAAGGCGAGAGGAGGGCGTGGGTGCCAACGGCGCAAAAGCAAAGGCGACGACCAGCAGCGGCGTCGGTGCACTGGCGAACGGCTTCTGTGCGCGACGAGGGCCCAGGGCAGTTAGGTTGGTCGACGAGACAGGCGCACCTCGCAGCGGCGTCGTGGTGGTGTGGAGGTGCAGAGCCAATGGGCGGGCTAGTGCCTGGTCAGGGTCTGGAAAGATACGCGGCAGACAAATCCATGCGGCGGCCACGACCAGGGGACCGCGGGCGATGTAAAGAGTGAAAGCCTAATCCAGCCTCTGCGCGTGTCCTCTGGCCGCCCCTAGCTGGACTTTTGATAGACTTCTGATAGACTTGCTAAGCGCCTCTACCACGGCTGCCAGCATGTGCCGCACATGGGAACACAACCGTGGAATTCCAAACACTCGCACGGCGCAGGCCCAAGGTGGTCAGCTTTCGAGACCGGGCTGCGACTCCAGCTCCACCGCGCTATTACGACGTCTGCAGAGGCCCTGCCAAGCACACGCCATCGCAGATCGTGCGCTCCAGGGCCCCTTCCTCTGACAACGGCCCGTTCTCTGCACAACTGACCACCCTAGGGCTATCATTTGTAAACGCCGGCACTCGTGAATCGCCTCTTGATTCAGGTAGTCTCTTTGTACCAATCCTCAGCCCAGCTCACACCGCGCGTGGCGTATGTAGCTCTGAACCTCCTGTCTTTCTGACCACCTCCAAGACGCCATGTGGTCATCACCCGCATCACGAGCTCAATTAATAATATCGCTTCTCCCGCACTAATTGGAACTCATCCCTCAATCCTCCCAATTCTCAAAATAGCTGACGCAATCTGAGCCCTTTCCCCTGAAGCGCCTCCATCAGCACATGCCCGTCATCTGCGCTGCACACATGTCTAGCATTAGATCATGCAGGAACGCGGCCGCTTTCTTGACCTACCAATACATTAACAATTCGCAGCCAGACAAATATTCGCACAGCTTACAATATCATCCGCTTGTTTCAGAGTCCAATGCCGGGTCAGCGCACCATCCTATCGGAAAGTGCGGTCGCCCTCGAGAGATTGAAGGACGCGTTCATTCCCCGCAAAACACCCGTGTCTCTATTTCGAACACGCTCGACGTCCAGACGCTAGTTAGGCCCTATCATACCGCCTGTGCTCACCAGAGCCAATGTTGTACAGGAACCACACCATCAACATCTCGTTCGTTGGACTCCTGAGCATTTCCACTCAGCCGATCCTCGCGTGCATCCATCGCCGAGGTACCCAACTACTTTGCATCATCCTATACACGTCGGAAAATACTTACCAATCGGCATTTGCTCCCCTCGGAATCCTTCTGCCACGATCCTGAAACAAACGGGAATAATGAGGCGCACACAGACACGTTTCATCGATCCGAACCACCCTGCTGATCTGCCGGCCTCGAGAGTCAGCGCCCAACCGCGATTCGCGCTCGACCATTAACAACGCCTCTTCTACCCGTACGAGGCATACTTCCAGACAACACCAGGTACCACGTATCACGCATCCGAAGACAGTTGCCGCACATCTGTCTCATCAACGCCTGTCGCAACACCAAGGCTGTTTGACATGTGTCGTCGTGCCACCTAAACAGCCTTACCTCGGATGCTTGTACCGTCCGCTGCGGTCCGCCACTACGTTTGATCACCACCTGAAAATTCAGGCAACCAGGCTCTGCCTGGCCTCTGTGTTGACTCGAGTTCGGCTGCCGCTGCCCGTCTCAACCTTATCTTCATCGCTGAGCGGGTCTCGATCAACCTTATTGAGTCAGTATTGCAGTACCTTGCCTTTGGTACACGATTAAGTTTACCAGCCCGTTCGGCAGCATGGGTTACCATATGACTGGTTCCAGAGAACTTATCGATTTGTTAACTTAGATATCGTGATATACTAAGGTTCGTCAAAAGTCCGAAGCAAGTCTGAGACTGAAATAGATATACTTCCAGATCCCCTGCAGTATCAACTCCTACTGCACGATCATCATACCTTTGCGTGTACGCTGCTGTATTGTCACATTATCAAAGAGTGCCACTAGGAACAGCTGTGAAAGTATCACGTTGTGGTGGCGCCTTCCAAACAGAACGTCGTAATGCCAAGCATCTCGTCTTGAGCAACACCAACGCTAACAGGCAAGAACGACAACCTTGGAAGTCTCGCAACATTAGCCGGTGCTTTCGTCGAATCACGCTCTCTCGCGGTGATATTTCAATTACACGAGCATGTGTGGTCCTCAATTTTCCCGTCTGGTGGGTCGGTCCTTCTTGCTAATGATGTATTACTGCGCAGAGCTGCATCCCAATTAGGCCTACTAATGCAGGACCCTGTCACCACATACCGTTCTCACGAATAAAATACTCCGCGGTGCTGAACACATGGGTCCGGACGCGGTACAATACAGTGGGTCCTTCTGTATTCGAGCACTTCATATGCAGACAGCAAGAGCTACCCCGCCCCAACGGATGACTGAGGATATTCGTGGACGAGGTGGCGGGGCACGTTGGAATATTTAAACCTCTCCTCTAACCTGCCCCTCCTCTTTTCTTTTCCCTACATCAGTCTAACTGTCTTTGCAAAGCTCAAGTTATTCAGTATCCGTACTCATCCACTGCTTCAAGGTACTCAAGAGCAATGGCTAACCCCCATGCAGATACTCTTCACGACCAAGTATGGCAGCCACGATGCAGAACATGTTCCGCACGTGGGCGTTGTCCTCAAGTCACATAGGTACTTTTACAGCTAAGTATACTGCATGAACCGGTGTTCGTTTCCAGCAGTGTCTGTCTCCCACACTGTCGTAGTTCTTCTACTCCAGTGTGGTAGTTGGGTCCTGCTGGATTCGTTCTGAGATTATACGGTTTCGAACTTGATCAGGATAATACCTGCGAAAAGGATCATGCTCTGCTCTGTCTCTCCCTGTGTGGAACAGACTTAACAATTCGCAGATTTTGACCCTTGAACCCCTTTCAACATGTCTCCCCCCGCTGCCATTTTCGAAATTCCCGTTGCTAGCAACGACATGGGCATCAAGAAGGATCTCGCTGTCAAGGCTGCCTTCAACGTCCAGGCCAAGACTGTCGCTGAGCTCGAGAACAAGTGGGAGAAGTTCACCTTCGCCCCTATCCGCGAGTCGCAGGTGTCTCGTGCTATGACCCGCCGCTACTTCAACGACCTTGACACCTACGCTGAGTCGGACATTGTCATCGTCGGTGCAGGCTCTTGCGGTCTGTCTGCCGCTTACACGCTCGCCACCAAGCGTCCTGACCTCAAGATTGCCATTGTCGAAGCTGGCGTTGCTCCCGGTGGTGGTGCCTGGCTCGGCGGCCAGCTCTTCAGCGCCATGGTTATGCGCAAGCCTGCGGAGCTCTTCTTGCACGAGATCGGCGTGCCCTACGAGGACGAAGGTGACTTTGTCGTCGTCAAGCATGCCGCGCTCTTCACATCCACCTTGCTGTCCAAGGTCCTGCAGTTCCCCAACGTCAAGCTGTTCAACGCCACGGCTGTCGAGGACCTCATCACCCGTCCGGCTCCTACCTCCAGCGACCCCAACGCCGTCCGCATCGCTGGTGTTGTCACCAACTGGACTCTCGTCTCCATGCATCACGATGGTACGCTGCAGTCTTGCTTTCTTTTTCTCGGCTCTTACTAATTGTTTACAGACCAGTCTTGCATGGACCCGAACACCATCAATGCACCTCTTGTCATCTCAACCACCGGCCACGACGGCCCATTCGGCGCTTTCTCCGTCAAGCGCCTCGTGTCTATGCAGCAGATTGAGAAGCTCGGTGGCATGCGCGGCCTCGACATGCGCACCGCCGAAGATGCCATTGTCAAGCGCACCCGCGAGGTTGTGCCTGGTCTGATCGTCGGCGGCATGGAACTCAGCGAGGTTGATGGCGCCAACCGCATGGGACCTACCTTTGGCGCTATGGCTCTCAGCGGTGTCAAGGCAGCTGAGGAGGCTGTCGGTGTCTGGGATGAAAGGAACGCCCAGAACAAGGACGCTTAGATGGCATGATCGGCTTCGTCGGACAAAGAGAAGGCTGTCATTACCTAAATCCGTAAAGATCATCTGTACAATGAAATAAATCGCTCGCTCATTATCTGTTGTTGTTTTGACTCGGCTCCTCTCAAAACGTTAATGCTCTTGTTCTAGTGCAGCCCGCGCATCCGGCGCAACGGCCTATCACTTTGTCATGGCTGGCCCCGCTTGAGTGATTTACGGTGGTGTTGTCGCGCTTTATGACGTGGCAAAGAAGGAAGTTTCGGGCAGGCCATCTGATGTACAATGTGACGTGAAGATCAAAGCAGCCTTGCAATTGGAATAAGCGACACGTCCTGACCAGCTGTTCGCATTCATCTGGAAGCTTCGAGGGTGGATCGCCGTGCGCCCCTGGGGTAGCGGCAGTGCGGCATGTAAAGCGCACGGTTGCTCGGACACTGGTCTAGCGTGAACGGGGATGGCTGCCCGCCGTAAACAACTCTCATAACATATACAAACCACCCCGCCTCTACCGCTGCCGGATTATTTTGCGACAAAGGGCCAATTTGCGCCCACGATGGAGAAAGAGACGTCGGACCTGCTCAAGGCACTCCAGAAGCCGTCGACCGATGTCCAGTCGCGCCTGGCCCTGTTCAGCACGCTCAAGTCGAGCATCAAGCACAACCGGGTCCCTGAAAGTTGTCAGGCTCCTATCTTCGAGTGCATCCGCATCGCCTGCACCGCCGCCACCTCGGCCGCGCTCGTGTCCACGGGCTTCTCGACGCTGAGCCACTTCATCAAGCGCCTGCAACTGCAGAAGGAGACGTCGATTCTTACGTCACAGTCGCCCATACTATGTTCCATCCTCGCCGACAAGTTGGGCGATGGGCGCGAAAGCCACCGCAGCGCCGCCTCGCAGATTCTGGCCGACCTGCACTACCTGTGCTCCATGGAAATTGACGCGCTGATACACGATGCCATCAAGAGCACAAACCCGCGCGCCAAAGAATCCGCCATGTTGTGGGTGGTCAAGGTTGGTCCCCCGTAGCGCATCGGGCAGGCGCGAAAATGTTCTAACGCTTGGGTGACGACAGATGAACAAGAGCGAAGGGCTCCCTTTCAAGAGCTACTCCAACCAGCTCGTGGCAAACTGCGAAGACGCGGATGCCGGCGTGCGCGACACGGCGAAGAAGGCGGTTGTGGAGCTTTTTGGGTACGTCCATTGGCGGATATGCTGCACCATGGTAGCAACTGACATCACGACAGACACGCTCCGGAACACGCCAAAGCCAACCTTAAGAAGCAGCTCGTGGCCCTGAATGTCCGGAAAGCCATTGCCACCTACATCACCTCCCACCTCGACGACGACGCCATGGCTAAGAGCGTGGATGTCGCGCCTGCCCAACCACCCGCCCCCGTCGCCCGACCCATCGTATCCAAACGCGCCCAGACGCTGCAACCCGACGTCGGCTTGGCAGAGAGCTTTGCGGATGAGCAGCCTCCCCCGGTCGAGGTTGTCGTCATGGACCCCATACACATCTACACACAGCGCGAGCTCGACGACGTGTTCCGCGACATGGCGCCCTGCTACGAAGGCAAGGAGAGCGAGGGCAATTGGCTGGCCAGAGATAAGAACTGCACAAAGTTGAGACGTATACTCAAGGGCAACGCGCCCCATGAGTTTCACGCCACTTTTATCGCCGGCATCAAATCGCTCCTAGACGGCATCCTCAAAGTCGCCAACTCGCTCCGAACAACCATGTCCACCAACGGCTGCCTGCTCGTTCAAGAGCTTGCAAAGACACTCGGCTCTGCGATCGACCCCTGGGTTGAGATTCTTCTGCAATCCTTCATCAAGATGTGTGGTGCTACGAAGAACATCGCAGCGCAGAACGGAGCCGTTACAGTAGACACCATTTTCCAGAGTGTGTCGTACAACAGTCGCGTATTGCAGCACGTAGCCATGGCCTCACAAGACAAGAACGTGCAACCCCGAACTCACTCCGCGACCTGGGCAAAGACCCTGATCAAGAGGCACACCTCGCACATCGAACACTCAGGAGGGCTGGAAACATTGGACACCTTGATCCGGAGAGGTGTCACGGACGCTAACCCCAAGGTGCGCGAGGCCTACCGAAGCGCCTACTGGACATACGCTTTGGTATGGCCTCAGAGGGCCGAGAAGTAAGTTTGACCATCTAGAAGCATAGTCAGTCACTAACACAGCATTCAGGATGTTCGATACGCTCGACAAGCGAGAAAAGACCGCACTCGAAAAGGACCCCAACAACCCGAACGGCTCAGCCCCCTCGTCCACGACAAGCGCAGCTTCGTTTTCGAAATCAATAGGCCCGGGTGCCTCGCGGAGTGCCCTGAAGGAGAAGATTGCTGAACAGAGGAGAGCAAAGCTAGCGGCCGCGAAAGGTGTCCCCGAACGCCCCAACTCTGCTGCTGCTAGTTATACACCAGTGCCAACATCGCAATCGGCCAAGTCTTTGGGCGCGAGAACAACGTCGAACCTCTCCACGGCTTCTTCGGGTCCGGCGCGACCACCCTCTGCCATGTCCGGAGAGTCAACTAAGTCAGCGCTGAAGAACTCGACAGGTACCGGCTCCTTGATGTCGGGCACAGTCCGTCGTCCGGTCCGCCGACCAGAGTTGAACCGACCAGCGACCGCGGATCCATATGCTGTCCGACGACCAGGGAAGAGCACGCCCAACATGACCCCAGAGAAGACACCTGCTCCAACGGCGACCAAGAAGCCTGCTGTACCGAAGAGCAGCTCAAGGCCGCGTGCGCAAACACAGAACAGCCCGCAAGTTAGTCCGGCGCGGCCCAAATCAAGAATTGGCCAACCCATTGCCCATGGCAAGTCTCCTAGTGCGAGCTCTCGTCGCGAGAGCCCGGCTGTGAGCCCAGCAAAAGAGGAGGACCTATCGATGGTGAAGCCTTGGGTTCGATCACAAAGCCAGCATGACGCAGGTACTATACCATTTCGACAAAGGAATGGTCTGGGTGGAAGTGTAGCTGGAGACGATGAGGCTGTGGATGTGGGAGATGAAGACAACTTTACCATGGTCATTCCTAACCTTGCGAAACCAACGACACAATCCACACATGACACGCCACCGAAGCCGAGAAAGTCCATCGGTCGACTGCCAATACCCAGCCCTCGTGCTGCAGCGCTAAGAAGTCCAAAGTCTATGGGGCACCTAGACAGCGCTAGCCTACGGTCTTCGACACGCAGCCCACGCCTGCGGTCACCAGATCGACCAAGCACTCGCGGTACCGACGCCGGAGATGAAGTGCAAGTGTTTGAGGATCCATTTGTTGGCGAGGAGCACACACGTGTCGAGAATGTATCAGAAAAGCCGGTCCTGGAGGAGCTTCCCATCAACGAGAAGAGCAACGAGCGCCGCCAAAGTACTGGAAGCATGACAAGCGATGTCATGATGGGCAACGATAACGAAGAGCGCCCTCGCGGCCACCACAAGACGAACAGCACAGGAAGTGTCCTGCACACGCAAAGCTACGAGACGAACGATGCTGAAGTGCTGAAGAACCGACAGCTACTCACAAGCGGCATCAAAAAGATCGAAGGACGCACAGTCGAAGCTCACATGTTCCGCCGCATGCAGGACATGGTCAAGTCGAACCAAGAAATCTGGGGGCCGAATGACGAGAACTTTGGCAGGCTATTACTGGCATGTCTGGATTTCCTTGAGGCACCCGTCCACGAGTTGAAGGCGCCTCAGATGAAAGCTGTCAATCTAAAAGTACAGGCTCTAGCAACAATTCGCGCGTTGCTATCACTCTACCGCAAGGAGACTTCGAAGTACTACTCCCGCGTCCTCCGCACTATCCTGCAAACGAAGGCACAGTACGAAAGCACATCTCACATCGCTATCGACCTCGAAGCGACCGCAGATGAGATTGTCAAGTATGGACAGACTCTGGATTGTCTCAACACCGTCCTTGCGATGATCGAGGACACACCCGCATCGACGCCAACATCCTCGCCAAACTCCAAGTCCTCAGTCTCTTCCCAACCGGTCCAAGCGTCGACCCGCTCCACAACCATGGCCTTGACCACACTCGCATCCCTCGTGCAGATGAGCGGCGCCAAGAACGTCACACTGTCCGCCGAACAGACTGCGCGTCTAGGCAGACTAGCCGTACGCTGCATGGACGACCAAGACGCCGACGTGCGCAAAGCAGACATCGAGTTCTGCATCGCCCTCCACGAACGCATCAACGGTTCCGACGGCGCAAAAGAAGATGGCGGCTTCTGGAAAGCTGTTGCCGGCGCGAGGGAACAGCACTTGAACCTCTTAACATACTACCTTGCCAAGAAGGCTAAGGCCTAGGTGGCTGTCCTTCCTTTGCGATTGAAGCGTTTGGCTTGATTGAGCCTGCACAGCTAGCTCTCTCTGTATTAGCACTTGGAATGTCTCGTTTGTTGGAACTGATTGGCGGCTAGGAACATTGGCATCTCCTATGTCACTTATTTGGTCTGGCGTTTGACCTTTTGTGGCTTTGTTTTCCTTGAAGGCGTTTTGAGAAAAGCGGGATCGCTCCGGTAGTCAGTCACTTTTCATCAACGTCTTGATTCGTTACTTTCTAGCCTTGTTCTTTGTGGGGCAGTAGGGTCTAGGGCTGGGAATTGGTAGTCGAGATATGTAATTCTATGCAACTTTTTTCTTCTTCCTGAATGTATGTTTTTGCTTGGTTGGGTGATGCTCAGTCGTGTTGATGTAACACGAACAGACGCCTTGTGCGAAGGTCGCAGCTGGTATCAGGCTGTGGACAATGGATATACGGGTGCGTAATATGCTGGAAAGTTGGGGGTTGAACAATAGTGCCACAACTACTGCGTCTACTCCAGCCCGTTTTGACCTCGTTACTTGAGTATGTAGGCTAGAACAATAGTGTGTAGCTTTGGCGTGCGGGCTTATGTCATGCGTGGGTGGCTTAACAGTAATTAATCCTCAGATTCTTTGCACTGCTCTTTAGTGGAACACGATGCAACATTCTAAAGCACAAGGCCTATTTTAGCCGTAGAAATATTCATCGGGCGCGAGCGCGATAGCCAAAATAAGCCGATAGCATCACTTAGGCAGCGCCTGCCACCCCGATTTCTGAGGCTAGCGCATGACGCGTACCTAGGTACCCACTTCGGACGCGTCGAGCTCACTTGGGCAGGGACGCGCCGTTTCCCTCATCACCAGCACCGCACAACCAGATTTCAGCCTTGACGAGCCGGGAGATACAGCATTCTTTACCGCGATGGCTTGCTACATCGGTGCCGCATCAAGGATGGCGACGCCTTGATAATGCCCGCAATTGAAACGCATCCAAGACACCAGCTCCAACGGAATTGATGTACGCTCAGACGCAGGGTTGACCCAAGTATATCAATTATCACGTCTTTACGGCATGATGGAGATGGCTCATCTTCGTGGTCTCGTGCTCGATGTAGGCGCCAGTAACGCTAACGTCATTCTCTGGACGGTACGTGCCTAGGCCCTCCAGCGGTGCGTACTTCTCGCACAAGTACAACATGTCGTTGTAAGCTCTGGGTTTCATCAGCTCGATTCTACACTCCTCCAGATGAATACTCACGTGGCTCTCGAAATACTACCTGGATGGCCTGCGGAATCGTTCAGATATATATGGATACTGTATAGTCGATTTCGATCGTCCCACTCATCTACAGGCTCGGACGGCTCGATATGGCGCTGATACAATCGCATGTATATCGGAGAATTGAAGTGACAGGCCCAAGACGCTCTCCAGGTGCCGAACTCCATCTCATTATGGGCATAAAAACACCCGGGGTCGAACAGGATCGTGTCGCCAGTTTCCATGTCGATGCCAACATTCTGTTCCCACAAATCACCGTGGATCAACACTGGCTCGATATTTCGACCATCCGACTGGAGAGCACCTAGGAGTCTTGGAATAACGACAGCGATTACCTGCTTGCAGGCAGCATCGAACTCTGGCCAATGACCGTTGGTCTCGTTGTCATATTTGATCACATCGTTGAGCAGATTGGTAAAACACGCCGTCCAGGTCTTCTCCCATTTTGTCGTCCGGACGAACTTGCCGCACACTGTTGGCACGTGGAATCCAAACATGCCAGTCGGAGATTTCCCTTCGGTGTGCATTTTGGCAACTCTCTCCACAAGGCTTGCCGGCTCTGGGGCTGGCACGAGGTCCATGTCGTGGTGGTCCCCAATGAAGAAATAGAACTGGGTGCTACCATCAAGATACTTTCCCCATCCTGTCGCTCGAGGAACCAGACCTGGGACTATCTTGTTGATAGCGCATGCAGATTCGTACTCGCCTTCGACAAGAGCCTTTGAGCCTTGGCCGGTGGCGCACTGTGTGTTGCAACGATATGTCAGCAAGTACAAACACCCTCTACTCTACCATGACATACTTTGAGGAAGTAGCTCTTTGAGCTTTGGTCCGGAAGTATCACTTCAATCTTTGCTGTCTTCGTCCAGGCAGAAACACCGCAAGGCTCTGCAGATACGATCCTGGTACCGACAGGCATAGCTAACCCGTAGTGCTTAGTGTACGAAATCTGACGTCGGGGTTGCAGGAATGCCTACCTCTGGTTATAGCCCGGTGAATGCGAAACGTCCCTCCTATTTCGGTTTCCCATTCTAATGGATTCATCATGGCGAATATGAAAGACTAGCACGCGACTACGCGTAGGGGACCCGCACTTATGATATGTCGGCTCTCGAATAGCAGAGGGAACAGCTGATGGAAGCCTCGTATGCGGGTACGTTATCTTCTGCTTACGTTGGATGCTGAGATGGTGGCACGGGAGCAGCTTCGGTGTTCACCGCACGCAAGATGATTTGCGGGTCGGCAGCCACGAGCGGGACGTCGCTCCCGCCCTTGATACTCATCGATGTATCCGCCTCCCTTCCAAATATCCGAGTGACGCCACATTGCAGGCATCCATTAGATGGACCCCAGGACTGCGCCCTAATTGACAGGGCTGCGCGACTATGATTAGCTGGGTTGGCACTCCCAGACGACCGAACACTACCCCGCATGCAGCCCCCAACTTGAACGGCGACTAAGATTCATGCCACACACGACCGGTCAGGATTATGAGGCTTAGATGTCGCCACGCAATCAAAGTATCTCTAGGCACGGCTGTCGCGTATCCAAAGATGGTCGAGCAACCGTTCGCGAGAACCTTTGCCCAGGATGGTAAGTGCTATTGAACGAGTATCCAGATCGCACTCTTGATAATCGTATAGTTCTCGAAGCCCTTCAAGTTCCGTAATCTGGGTGGGAGAAGCCGGCGGAGAGAATCAGGCGTTGTCGACCCGTTGCTCCTGCCAGACCAGGAAGATGATGTTCGATCCTCGACAACTCCTTCGCCGTCCCAGATGTCCGCGTCCCCAACTCACATGGCTTTGACTGGCGGCCAAGACCCTGGAGCTTTAGGATTGAACGTGGTATACACGCCAGACAATGGACATAAAGCCGACATTGTCTTTATCCATGGGCTTGGTGGCAGTAGCCGTATGACCTGGTCGAAGCACAAAAGCCCTGGACTCTTCTGGCCCTTGACCTTCCTGCCACTCGAGCCGGATATCTGCCTAGCGAGAATTCTGAGTTTCGGCTACGATGCCGATTTCACGAATGGCAGTAATGCTACTAACGTGATACTGGACTTCGCCAAAACTCTACTGTACAATCTCAAATATTACACAGATGTACAAGGCGAAAATCTGAATATGGGCCAAGTGAGGTCACCTTTCCATACAACGTGGCCTTTTCTAAAACGCATTTTAGGTACCTTTGCTCTTCGTAGTTCACAGCATGGGTGGGCTCATCGTGAAAGAGGTAACACCATCCATCGATCTGGGCGTATCTGACTAACACTATACAGGCCTATATGCAAGGTCAAAACGATCCAGAGTACGAGAACATTGTCAAAGCCATTTCAGCAATCATTTTCCTCTCCACCCCACATCGGGGCACCAATTTGGCCAATGTGCTCAACCGAATATTACAGTCGACTCCTGTAACGAATTCCAAGCCTTTCATTTCCGAGCTGACGCGGAATTCGTCTACGTTGCAGAAGCTGAATGAACAGTTTCGTCACATTGCACCAAAGCTGAAGATCGTTTCATTCTACGAGACACAACCGACTTCGATCGGTTTGAAAAGTGCGCGAGTGGTAAGTGAACCACTGGAACTATACACAATTTTAGCTTCATTGCTAACATGCGAAGATGGTGCTAGAAAGAGATTCGTCGCTGCTCGGATATCCTGGAGAGACATCCAACCCTCTGAACGCAGACCACCACGGTGTCTGCAAGTATGAGAGCCCTCACGACCCGAACTATATCACAGTGAGGAACGTTCTCAAATCACTCGTGAGCAAGTCAATATCGAAGAGTCAATCTGGAAGCCAGAGCGCACCGAGAAGGAGACGATCAAGGGATCTCAAAGCCATATTAGCTATCGCCGAGTTCCCCAACACCGACTACATCTTCTTCCGGGACCAATGGGTGCAGGGGACTAACCAATGGATTCATGGAGAACAACGCTTCGTGGATTGGCTTAATCCACACATATCCTCTCATCAAATACTTTGGCTGAAGGGGGCCGCGGCACGAGGAAAGTCGGTTTTAAGTTCGTTCATCATCAACAGCCTGATCGAGCGCGATTTCTGCTGTCAATACTTCTTTGTGCGGTTCGCAGATAGAAGAAAGCGCACTCTGAGCTTTCTCCTACGCTCAATCGCCTATCAGATTGCGCAACAGTTACCTGAATTTCTGCAAAAGGTAGCGGAGGTTGAAAGCGAAGCCGTCGACTTTGAGGCTTCAAACCCGAGGACGATCTGGGATCGGATATTCAGGTCCATATTGTTCAAGCTCAGTCCTGGGAAAACACTTTACTGGGTCATCGATGGCCTTGACGAAGCTGATAATCCCAAAGCCCTGATAGACCTGCTCTCTGACATTGCTGGTTCTGCGACACCTATCCGAGCCCTTTTGGTTAGTCGCGACACTACAGAGATAGCTGCTGGTCTGGAGCATACACCAAACACAGTCTTTCAAGAGACGATCACCATCGAGGGCCATGTGGATGACTTACGTTGCTACATTGACCGGGAACTCATCTTGCCTGGTAGTAAGGGCTTCAGGGATGACATCATACAGCGTATCTTGCATGAAGCGCAGGACAACTTTCTTGTAAGTTTGATATCCAGTACCATGCTATGATTTTGCTAACCTCTCAGTGGGTACGACTTGCTGTAGAGAAGATCAACTCGTGTCATACGCACTCCGCCGTCGAGCAAGCTTTTCACGAGTTTCCCCGCGGAATGGAAGCAATCTACGACCGGATGGCTGTTACCATCGCCGGGCACCAATCATCTGCTGACACCGCTCTAGCGTCAGCCGTTCTTCAGTGTGTCACATGTGCATTCCGCGCCCTCACAATAGAGGAGCTCTTGCAGGCATTAGAAGGTGACGCACATGAGTTCCTAGACATTCAAGATTCCATCAAGAATGTCTGTAGCGGGTTTGTGGTCATTGACAATGATGGCAACGTCGCGATGATTCATGAAACGGCTCGAGAGTATCTGCTTGGCGCCGACCGCCGACCTTTCCAAGTAGATCGACGTCAGGCACATGAGCAGTTATTCTTAAGCTGCATGCGATATCTCATGTCTAGCGGCCTTCGACCAAAACTTAATCATGGCATACCAGATTTTGCAAGCTACAGCTCGAACTGGTGGTCATCCCATTTGGCAGCAGTGCCAGCCGGCAGTGAAGCCGTGGCTAGTGTCATAAACAAATTCCTGACAGGCCATTATGTACTGACGTGGATACATATCCTAGCAACCGAACTTCGACTTCGCATACTCATTCAGGCGTCGAAGAATCTGCTCGGCTATGTCAACAAGAGGAAATCCCAGCTTCCAGCCAGCATCGGAAAGAGGGACGTTGTGGAACTGGAGCAGGCCGAAGCCTGGGCAGTGGACTTCGTCAAAATCATTGGCAAGTTTGGCGCCATCCTGCGACGCAACCCCCCTACGATACACAAAACCATTGCTCCTTTCTGTCCGCATAACTCAGCTATCTATCAGCAGTTTGGTAGAACAGAGCAAAGGAGTCTGATGGTTTCCGGGATTTCGACACAGACATGGGACGACTCTCTCGCAAGATTGTCATTCGGCTTTGGTACCTATGCCTCCTTTATATCTACTGCGGGAAATTATGTCGCTGTACTGGCCGCCTCGGGAAAAGCGTCTTTGTTCGACACCTCCCTCTTTGAGGAGACAGCGACGAGTCCCATCAGACACGGTGAACGTACATACATGATGAAGCTGAACTCTTCCGGGACATTGCTCGTCACATACGGCTACAATACTAAGAAGATCTGGGTAATCTCTACGGGAGACTGCATAGCGACAGTGGCGAACCCAGCGACAAGATCGCGTCCACTTGTCATCGCCTTTGTGAACAACAACAGAACGTTGTTAGTTGGGTCAGACGATAAGCAGTTACGTTCACTTGAAATCAACGAGCCATCGCCGACTTGGGATCTTGTCGCGAATTTTGAGGAAGAGGAACTCGAAGGTCACTTCTTGAATGCCGCAAGCTACATGGCACTTAGCGGTGACGGCAGTTTGATGGCAGTCGCATACCGTGGCCATCCACTATCCGCGTGGGAATTGGAAGGCCCTTATCATATTGGCCACTGCTGGCGCGCCCGGAAAGAAGTCGCGAGAGGCGAAGTCGCTGCAGCAAAGTGGCTCCCGCATTCTCCGCAAGTTCTTGGACTATACAATGATGGGGTAGTCTTCAGGTGGGATCCATACGGAGGTGAGCCCGAAGAGATCTTCACAGGCGCTTCAATACTCACTGTTAGCGGAGACGGAAACCTATTCGCAACAGGTGATGTACGGGGTGCGATCAAGATATATACCACCAGCACCTTCCACCTAATCTACCAACTTGCATCTCAAGACGCCATCCTTGGCTTGGCGTTTAGCGCTGATCACAGACGCATCTACGACGTGCGAGGCTACTACGGAAACACCTGGGAGCCTGCAGCATTGGTGCGATATGCGGAGAGTGCAATAAAAGGAACGGATACCGAAGGCGAGTCGGAAAGCTCATCGCAAGAGTCAATAACGCCTGTCCATACATCCCGGAGGATAGATGCGATCACCGTGCTCGCAGCTTCGCCAAACGGTCAGTACTACTGCTACGGGACTGAAAGCGGCCGCGTAATGCTATGCAACACCAAAGAAGTCGAGGCGACAGAACTGCATACCTCCAAAGGCTTTTTGAGCATCGAACAGGCGGCATGGAGTGACGATGGCCGTTACATATGTTTTGCCGACTCGGGCAAGAAGGTTTTCGTCATGGTTATGAGCAGGAGGAATGCATCAGGCAGTGGCAGTGTTGCGCAGCATCTATTCGAAGTCTCACTCAAGACCCTTACGGATGGGTCTATACAGCAGCTGCTGTTCCAGCCAGACTCGAGCCGTCTGTTCGTTGCTACATCAGCCACGCTCTGCACGATGTCTCTCGAGTTAGCCTCGGTAGTGCGCTCAGTACCCGCGCCCGAACATGACTGCAAGTGGATTGCGCATCCTCAAGATCCAGCGTTGATTCTTGGCTTTGGCCAAAACTCGGTCGTGATGCTATCGTGGGACTTGGACGATCGTGGCACGTATCGTATCGAGAGATCACTTGAGCCAGATACTTCAGCCATATCAGATCAAGAAGCTGCGGCAAGGACCGTGGAGCGCATACTAATCACGTCGGACAAGCTACATATCCTCGTTCAGATGTCGCGAAGCACCGAGTCCAAGTTAAAAGAGTTCCTCTACTTCGCGACCTCATCATTCTCCACAAGTGCGAGCGTCGAGACTCAACCAGAAATGGCCGGCGAACATCGACAGATAGTCGTCCCCATGCCCCTCCCAGATGAAATGGCTTCTCAGATCGGTTTAGCACTGTCTTTCCTCAAACGCGATCGATTGCTCTTCCTGTCACGGAAGTTCTCTATCTGTTCCTGGGAATTTCCGTCGGAAGCTAGACTCGCGCAACCATCACAGGTCACGAATCAACAAGCTCATGAGGAGAAAGGATCCAGCGAGATATTTGCATTGCCAGCAGACTGGGTCAGCAAAGATTGTCTCGAATTATGTATGATTTGGCTCCAAGAAAGATCTCTTTTGTGCCCGCGGAATGGAGAGGTCGCAGTGGTGAGATGCTCAAGCTTCAGTTGAGCATGTACGGTTGATTATGTAGAGAGTGCTACGGACTATAGAGATGCTTCTGTCGCCATGCAGTTCCTTTGTGGTAATCAACGAGAAACAAGCATTGAGCAAGCAGGCATAATCCGCCCATGAAGGTGAAAGTTCCGCCTACGCCCATCGATGTTATCATTGGTTGCAGAAGTGATACTGTGACTGCTGCTAAGGCGCAGCGGACTATATTGCTAGAGGCTTGTGCAACTACCGGTGCTCGGTTATTCTTGTCTACGAGGAGCGTGTTGTAGATCTGCGCGGTCTTCAGCTCTCAGGCTCCGTATGGAGGATTCTTAGAAAGAAACTGACACTGAAGTCGAGCTGCATACAGAACCCTGTTATAAACTGCAGGACGAGTGATATGGCCATTGGCTTCAGTGTTTGAGCATCGGTACAACTAGCGCTCGGGGTTATGACACACCTTTTGGTAATGCAACACCCACCCGTAGGTTACAATAGACGCAACAGTCATGAACATAGGTATCCAGATGACCTGCAGCCGAGCTTTCTCGACAGAGAAGCTGTCCAAGTCGTCTCCATCGACCTTATCCGTGGACAAGCCTTGCGTGGTTCGCGCTTTGCGCCAGGCTTGATCCAGAAGCCGGCCGGACACGAAGGTAGATACAGCACCGCCGATGCCAAAGGAAAGGTAGATGAGTCCGGCTTGGAGCTGATTCAGATGATATACGTCGACGAATAAGGTTGACAGTGATGCATTGATACAGGTGTGTACGACGTAAAGCAAGCCGCAAGCTAAGATGATGATCGCGTTATCTGGACGTCGAAGTATCATCAGTGACTTGAATGAATTAGGCATACGCCAAACTCGCGCAAGTTCAATGTCACTGGCATTCCAGTGCCGCATGGTGAGCGGAGGTGGTATCAGAGGCTTCGTCGGTCGAATCGATCCATTACCCAGGATGTTTCGCGACGTCTCCGGTAAGCACAGCAACATAGCTGCGAGGCAAGATCCCGATACGATGCACAGGAACCAAAAGATCCAAGGCCAGCCAGCCACCGACGTGAGGCTACCGCCCAGGACTGGTCCAATGCTGGGTGCTGTTGTCACACTGGCAACTATGAGCAATTCAGTGTCTTAATATCGGGAGGTCAGACGAACGCAAAGGATACCAATGCAGCGAAAGAGCCTCTTTCTGCCGGAGACGCAATGTCAACGACAACACCGTATGCTACCGAGAACGTGCCTAGCAGCGGTAAGAAGCAGACTCAACGACTGCGATAACACATACCCGAAATAGCCAAAGCCTGCAACGCGCGCAGAGCAAGAAGCGCTGGATATGTTTTCGACAAAGCGATAGCAAGATTCGCGATGAAATACACTGTCAGGGTAACAGCATATACTGGCCGCCGTCCAAGTATCTCTGCGGCGTCAGCCACCAACATTGGAGATAAAGTGGCGACCGCCATGTACGTCGTCACGGTCAAGTCGATTTTGTTGACAGACACCCCTAGTTCTTTTGATAGCGTGGGAATGGCTGGGAAGTAAATGAAACTGCTCAACGTGGAGAACCACGCTGCATACGATGCTAGTGCGACGATGCACCATTTTTCGGCTTTGGTGAAGACGGAGTAGCGCTCGATGGTTTCGGTGTCGATGTCGCGATTACTTTCGGCGGTAACATTTTTGCTGGACATGTCTTTTTTGGTGGAGCGAGTTGTTGAGAGGTATCAATTGCGCTTCTGGCATTGGGGCTGATGCTGAAGGCTGGGGTACGGGGCGTCGTGACGTAGCGGCAGGCGGCGTCGTACACATGCGTTTACCCCCCCGCCTCGATCGATGCCAATAAGATATCATTCCAGTACACAGAAGCCGGTCACTTCGTCATTGACGTGGTCTGGTAATGTTTTCTGCTAGAGCATTGCTCGTTGCGATTCGAAGTTGGACATCTGCTGCTAGCACTGCTTCTTCTCTGCAGTAACCCTATCATCTAGTACAACGGCTCTAGATGCCTTCGATGTGATCTCATGATCACTTTGCATCGTTTTATCTTGATGTAGGCTGCAGACCTGTTCAGGTTTTTCGGGATTAGAGATGGTGCTGCAACGAAGTTGCGCATCCGTATGCAGTGTTCAGTTGTCGTACCTGCCGCTACACAAAGCTATAGTGGTAAAAGTCGCGCAGAGCTTCGAGATCGAACGAGGAACATTACAGATTGCGCCCATCGTGGAACCTCAGTGATAGGTGAGAAAACGCGTGCCTGGGCTCGAAGCGCGTCCCGGGTGGTTGCGCGTCATGCGCTAGCCGGACCCAGATTGGGGTGGCGGGGCGGTGCTGATGCCACCTGGGCGGCCATAAGAGGAGGCCTGGCACAGCCCTCCTTGGATATTATTCAGATTACGGTATGATATACAAATAGTCCTTTCCTCACTTTTCACTGCCAACGCCCATATACCGCATCAATGACTGATTAACAGGCTCTATAGCCGCACGCGGCATTCCTCAGCCAGTGTATCTCGCATCTTCGGTCAGATCTTACTTCGACTAGAGACGCACCTTTTCAGCACTTAATATGCCAATCGCGCAACGGACTCGACAGCGAACCAGGTAAATAGTGGTCTTGCTGTGATGACAGTACAAATGGTTGTCCACTAACACAGAATTCAGCTGCTATAGGCGCGACACACTGACTGATTCGGTCGATGGCAAAGGAAGGCTGAAGACCAAACGAGAAGGGCGCTCATCTACCACTCCGACCTTACACAAAGCTCAAGAGGCAACTGAATCACGTACACGAAGGTATCGATACCGAGAACTCAAAGGAGCACATTCAATCCGATTACTTCGTTTTCTACCCGGTTCCAATGATAGAGACATTCGATGCACAGTCGACGAGTACGACACAGACTCAGAGAGTACTGCTTACGTAGCGCTATCATACGTCTGGGGAGACGCGACAATTCGGCATCCCATCTCCATAGATGGCGAGATTGCGTACATCACGTCGAATCTCAGACAAGCCCTGGCACATCTAGTCGGCGCGTTCCCGCAACGAAGTTTTTGGATTGACGCAATCTGTATCGATCAAACCAACTTACAGGAGAGAATGCACCAAGTAGCTCAGATGAGGACCATCTATAGCAATGCAACCGAAGTAATAATGTGGCTGGGTCCAGGACACGAGGGAATCGAGAGATTATGTTGGGAGATAGAGTCTCACAACATTCATTGCTCCTTTCCAGGGTTGGCATACAAGAATTGTAGGTTTCAGATAGATTCCGGTATTCTTGCGGCGGTGCAGCATCTCATACGACAGCCATACTGGTATCGGGTGTGGATTATCCAGGAAGTCACCACTGCTAAGAAGATCATCCCCATGTGCGGTACTACACTCCTGAATTGGCCCGATTTTACGCACTTTCTGTACAACCTAGGCACTAGTCACTTCCACATGTCGAAAGAACTAGCATTCGATCAACTCGAGTATCAAGTAAGGTCTCTTCCCATCCATCGCTTAGCCAACTGGAGGTACAACTTCACACGTCTGGCAGGAGCCTTGAACAGGTCTGCATTGAGTCTTGCGACCGACAGCCGCGACAAAGTGTACGCACTTCATAGTCTGGTGAACCGAGGGGCTGGACAGCTTATTCCAGCCGACTACACGCTTTCGCCGTGCAACGTGTTCTGTCTTGCTATTCGGGCCATGATGGTGGATTGCAATTTAGGGACAACCAGTTGTGCTTGGTGCCGGGAGGTGGGTAGAATATCAAAGGCATGCTTAGATGACGCGCTTCAGCGAGATCGACCCTCAGCGGACGAAAAGGTACGTCAGTCTCTGAGGAAACCAACAGTCTCTTATTCACAATATTTCAGAGTTCAGTCAAGCACAGGTCTATGGTTGAGGAAGGCTGTGATGGGATAAAATGTCGGAGTCAGGCCGTAATGCAAAAGCTTGCGAGGTGGCACAGTCCTGCAGATTGTATCTTGAAGATCTTGCATCATGATTCGGCAGTCAGCGCTCTCATGGAGCCGGCGGTGGACTTAGACTTCGGTGATACTGTTGAGGATGCGCCTTTGCACACATTCTTTAGCGTAGTACATGGATAAAGTCGCTACCGAGAAGCCCTCCTTACACACGGGTACCGAATACATAGTGCTTGCTGAACTACAGATACAGCTTTCTTTCGATTCCGGCTCAGTGCAGTCGCGTTATCGCTCGACGGCCATATATCTGTCTATGATTACTGGCTTTATTCCTACGGCCGCATTCTGATAGTTCTCCTACTCTAGTAAATCACAAATATCCTCTCCAACCCACCCACTCAACACCCTTCTTCAACACCACCCCAACAACCCACGACTCCACTACACTCAAAGCCCCCACCACAACCGCCGAAGTCACCGCTCCCATAACTTCCCAACCCGTCTTCCCGAACCAACACTGCAAATCAAGAACGACCGGGCTATGAACCAAGAAAGCCGCATAACTATACTTCGCAACATCCACGCTACCAACCATCCACCGCTTGCTCAGAAACGCCAGGCGCGGGTTGTAGAAAGCCTTCAAGAGGAGCGAAGCGAGGGTCAAACCAGCGAACTCGTTGAAGAAAGCGTAGAGGAACGCGAGTTGGTTTGGGCCGCCGAAGATGAGAGGGACGATCTCACGGAAAGACATGCCGGTATCGAGTAGCGATTTGATGTGGAGGAGACTGAGAGAGGCGATGGAGGCGGTGATGGTGCCGACCATGCGTAGGGTGGACGAAGAGATGGCGTTTTGGAGTGAGCGGCCAGAGCGGTGGATGTATATGCCGGCGGTGTAGTAAGTAACGTATTGGGATACATACGCCAGCTGGAGGAACAAGGGCCAGAAGGCTCGGCCTACGGGGTAGTAGAGTCGTATGAAGAAGGATGAAGTCGATATCAGGCCTAGGGTGGCCAAGACATGGGTCGTCCGGAAAGGCTGCGGTTCCTCCGACGTCTTGGTAGCAACCTCATCAGATGGCTTCGATGTCAACGCGCTACCCTCTTTCTCGCTCGCCAGCAGCGGTTCAGTACGCGCAAAATACCCCGGCAAGACCCCAGCAAACACCGCATCAAAAACCAAAAGCGTAGCACAATACCAGACCGGCCCTCTAATCCCCCTCACACTCTTGACCCCCTCCCAAACCTCCCTCCCCACCACGCCCCATCCTTCTCCCTTCAACCTCCCCGCCAATATCCCCCTCACGAAACCCCTCCTCACTAGACAAAACACAAGCGTCGGCACACCCAACCTCCTCCACTTCTCGCGCAGAAACTGCGTTCTAGTTTTCTTCTTCGCAGCGATTGAGGAAAAGTACGCGGAGACAAGGAAAAAGGAGCCCATGAAGAAGGTTTGGTTCGTGACGTTGAAGAGGACGAGGGCGGGGGAGCTGTTGGGGTAGTAGCGGGGGGAAGTGTAGGGCCAGGGGCCTGCACCACCGTAGGGGGTGGAGGCGTGGTGCAGGATTACGAGGGCTGTTAGGCTCGTGCGGAAGTTGTCTAAGGTGTGGGTGCGTGGACTGGCCATTCTGTAATGATGAATGTTTTGGGGGGGTTATGGAATATTGAAGCAAGTCACTCTAGGAGGCGATTGCCGTTTCTTTTATCTTGTTCCGTTCCATGTATATGGTCCTCGTTTTGGTGATGGGTGTAAGCAGCGGAGTATACACGCGTGAAGAAAAGTGGGGCTGCTGCCTTGTCGTGTAAGACGGAATAAACGACGGAATGGTCATGGCACGGAGTGATGATAGGCCCTCGCCCAAGGCTATCTTGGCTCTTCTTATCTTTCTATCATTAAGCGAAGTAGCTGTTCATCTCCATTGCGACCACCAGCCGTTCCATTTGGTTCTCTTCTGCAGTGCCTCTTCCTTTGCCGTAGCCCTGTTTGCCTGTCAGGCCTCGGCACACACTCAGAAACACCCGGATCTTTCCTCTGAGCTTTGCGTAAAGACCTTTAACACTTTCTTCAGTCTGTTGCGTGCTCGCATTCTGCATCTTCGCGAAGAGAAGAATGTGGTCGAAGATCTCTTCTACAAGCGCCATGATCTTGCGCTGTCGCTTCCGGAGCAAAAGCGCAAACAAGATGCTGTCTAGGCATCTCTCGTGGGAATCGCGCAAGGATGCAACACCTTCCGTGACGCGGACTCCGAGTTCGCCCGCTGCGTCTTCCTCATTTAGCCTCGTCTCGACCGTTCGCACCAAGGTGTCGAAATCATCCCACGGCTCCGCAATGCCGGTCTGGAAGACGTAGTTGGTGAGCGTTATCACGAAGTGATACGCCTCGGTCCTGAAGTAACGAGCGTTGCTATCTGCATATTCGCGTGGTAGATGCGAGACGACGAACAGCATGCGCAGAAGCCGCAGCAGGAATTTGAAGATGTAGTCGTACTTGTCTAGAGAGGTACTCGTGATCACAAGATTTAGCGGGGCTGGCGCCACGTATTGTAACCGCAGGAAGTCGAGAGCATGTAACGCATCAGGGTCCATAACCTTCTCCTGTTCCGCTTCGGTGAGGTTGCGAATAGCAAAGTTGAGCTGTCCGGGAAGCTCATCGTTATCCCTGTTGTTGAGAAGCGCGGTAGGCGCAGCTACAACCTCATCGCCCTGTGTTGACTGGTACAGCGTCGAGGAATAGTAGCTCTCGCTGAGAACGCCTCGCAATGCCAATCGAAGCTCCGAACTCGCTGGTGGCCATGAAGTTCGGGACCCTAGTTGCAACCCCATGTGTACTCCACTGCGCATCTTTCCTTTGTGACGCTCGGCACTCTCGCGATCGGGGTCAAATAGGGCGGTTGCTAGTAGGGATGAGAAGACACCATCACCTAGAAGGTGGTACTGCCGCTGCAGAGATAGGTGAAGTCGCAGCTGATGTGACCGAAAGAACAAACGGATCGTGGCTGCGTTGACTAGTTTCGCTTGTGCGGTGATGAGTGGGCGGAACGACAGTGTAGATGCTAAAGACATGGGTGGCGAGAACGTATTGGATACAGCCTCGCCATCTTCACTTGTTCTCTCTAGTGTTCTCTCTATGAGAAGCTGCAGTTCGTCTGGCAGCGCTTGACACGACCATTTCGGTGTGTCATCCATGCGCCGGATAGAGTCCTCAAAGTATCGATCGAGATCTTGAGAGTTAGTCGGGACCTTAGTCGCAAACTCTGGTGCTGATTGCGCAGAGAGAGCGGCTGTTTCGTCATGTGATCCTGTGCTGAAAGCGAGCAATGCTTGTCGGAGCCTCTCTTCGTACACTTTTGCCTTTGACGCTAGTATCTCGATATCTTGCCATTGAAAGCCCCAATCCATGTCCGGAGGCTGAACTGCTAGCCCATCAAGGCGAGCCAGGGGGTGATAGGGATGCTGTAATTTCAAGAAGCGAAGACTGTGACCTGTTTCGAATATCGTATTGCCG
>NW_026056763.1:0-513 GCF_023757985.1 Alternaria ethzedia
GACTAGTTCTAGTACTAGTTAAAAGTTTAGATAGCTATTAGTATTATATTATAAATATAAAGTAATTAGCGTATTATAATTACGTATATAGTAATTATTATATTAGTAGTATAAGTATAAGTATTATAAAGTTATAAGTTATAAATTTAGACTTATATTAAAGATTTTTAAGTTTAAATTTAGAGTCTAATATAGTAACGTGTTTGTAAAGATTATAATAACTTAGTTATTATTATCTTTTTTATTATTAAGCTTTGTTAAGATTGCACTTATTATTATTTCTTAACAAATTAGAAAAATTCCTAGTAAATCTAATTGCTTACGTAATTAAGATTTTAGTAGCTAGTTTTAATCTGCTATACTAGAAGATTCTAAAACACCTCTATTTGTCTTAGTCTAGTTAATATTAGAGTTATTACGTAATTTAATAACTCTTATCTTCTTATCTCTCTTTCTGCAATTACTAAAAGATCTAGTAATAAACTAATTATTAGTCTATGCAATATAACGCAT
>NW_026056764.1:0-513 GCF_023757985.1 Alternaria ethzedia
TTACTACTAATATTATATAATTAAGAAATAACGCCTACCTATAGAGTAGATTCTCTTTTAATATAGGTTATATTAATAACTCTACTAGTATTATTAAGAACTTTGTAGAAGTTAATAGACTTAGTAGTCTAAGTGTATAGTAGCTAAGCTTAGATAGTAATTATCTGCGGCTGTTTATAGAGGCAATAATAGTTAGGCTAAGTATATATCTAGCTATTATAGTCTACCTCTTTATTAAGGGCTATATTACTAGTAACGTTAGCTTTATAGATATTATATATAACTTACACTATATTACTAATAATAGCTTCTTAGATATTATAGTATACGCTTATACTAATAATATTTAGAGATAGAATACTTAGCTGCGTAGCGTAGGTAAAAGTACTATTAAATAGGTTACTTTGCGTATTATTTGCCTAGAGAAAGAGTAATATAATAATACTAGTAGCTCTCTAGTATTTATAGACTATATCTAGTAAACTTAAAAGACCTTTTTAGTTAGCTCTATAC
>NW_026056765.1:0-513 GCF_023757985.1 Alternaria ethzedia
ATCTATATATATCTAAGTATAAGTAATTATACTATAAAACTATAAATAGCTTATTAAAATAGTTAGCCTTATATACTACCTCTTTAGATTTCTAGAAAAGAAAGATATATCTCTCTTTTAGAGAGAATACCTTTTTAGTATTATCTTATAGAATTATAGCTACCTAGCTATAATAGTTAAGTAATCTTCTACTCTACTAGCTATTAGGTTCTATAGACCTAGGTAGTAATAGATAAATAAATAAGAGTTAAGTTTTAAAGTTAACCTACACTCTAGAGAAAGTTAATATATTTAAACTAGAGAATTATAGTTATAATTAGAGCTAATCTATAATACCTACTACTTTAATACTAGGCAACCTATATAATATACTACTAGAAAGGCTAAGAGAGGTTTAGAGTTATAAGAACTATAAGAGGTAACTAGTAATTATATATTTAGAGTTAGAGTTAAATCTCTCTTTTAGAGAGAATACCTTTTTAGTATTATCTTATAGAATTATAGCTACCTAGC
>NW_026056766.1:0-511 GCF_023757985.1 Alternaria ethzedia
ATATAGCCTAGGTCTATACTCCTTTCTTCTATATTCTTTTAATAAAATAAAAGAATTAGTATTATAAAAATACTAAATTATTTTTAGAGTAATATTAATTACTTATTACTTAGAATAATTCTAGAATCTAGAATATAGAAAATAGCAATAAAGCTAAATTTCTAATAGTAACTAAGGTAAAACTTTATTACTATAGATCTTTAATAATAAAGATAAAGTTATTATAGTAATAATAACTAAGATTATAGACTTTTATTTTTTAGATAATTAATAACTTAAAGAATTCTCTCTTTTTCCCTAAGAGAGATTATAAATACTAGTATATATAAAGTAGAACGCGTTTTTAAGACGTCTTTTTATATATATAATTCTAGTAAAATAGATTTTTTAAGCTTATTAAAGCCTCTAGCTAGTTTACTTTTAAAATAATATACACAAGTAACTAACTACTCTCTAAATAGAGAAAACGTATATAAAACTTTATTATCTTATATTTCTATAAGTAGAGTAA
>NW_026056767.1:0-509 GCF_023757985.1 Alternaria ethzedia
CTATAATAGTAAAGATATAAACTTATAAAGTTATAAAGCTTTCTAAGTTCTTAATCTAGTCTAGAATAGCTTATAGTATAGAGTTAGGCTTATTATTATTATTATAAACTTTAATAAAAGAAAATATAAGTAATAGTATTAATATAAGTTTAGGTATTTTTAAAGTATATAGTTTATTATATTTCTTAGACTTAGAAAATCTTTAGAGGTAACTATTGCTAGAAACTACTTATTTTCTATATAGGTATTAGTTACTATAACTAATATATTAAAGTTAGAGAGTAGTTATAATTATTTAATTATAAATACGTAATTACTTAGCTCTTAGGTATATAGCTAGAGATTTTATCTTAACTTTCTTTAGTAGTAGAAAAATTATAATATACTCTATTATTTCTAATTATTAATTATCTTTAGCTTTAATAGTTATAAGCCTAGCTACTTAATTATAGAACTAATTTCTACTACGTATTAAAGCTTACTAGAAGATAGATTAATTAATTTTAATT
>NW_026056768.1:0-507 GCF_023757985.1 Alternaria ethzedia
CTATTTAATAAGTAGACTAATAGCTTATACTACGTAAAGCTTAAGCTTACTAAGATACTATAATAGAAGCTATAGTAGTAGGTTATAAAACTAGTATTCGCTATTATTAAGTAGCCCCCTTAGCTAGTTAAAGAGGAGCTACTAGTAGTTATACTATTAATTATTAAGTAGCTATAAAAGTTAGTTCCTAGAGACTTTTAAGATCTTATTAAGAAGTCTAGTATCTTATCTATTAACGTTATACTAGAGACTATAAAGAGCTAGTTAGAGTACTCTATTAAGTTTATTACGTACGTTAATAGCCTAGGTATAGTAAAAGTATATTACTTTAGTAACCTCTTTCTACGTAAGTATATCTATTATAAAGAGACTTAGTAGTAGCTTTATAAGGAGTAAAAGTAGGTTAAGATAGCTATTAAGTAGCTAGGACTAAGTAATACGTAGAAGGAGTTCGTAGACTACCTCTAGGGTTAGGAAAGTCGCGCGTAGATATTAACACTACTATTA
>NW_026056769.1:0-506 GCF_023757985.1 Alternaria ethzedia
GCTTAACTACGCGCTTTATAAATTATAAAACTCTCTACTATTATAGTATAAAGAGTTCTTAGAAACGCTAAGAGCTATTAGTATAATAGCTTCTTAAAAAGAGCTCTACCTCTTCTTTAATTAAGAATATAAGATTCTTATTCTCTTCTATATTAATAATATTCTATTACTCTATTATAAGAATATAGAGTAATAAGTAATAGCTATATAAGCTAAGATCTCTAGCAAATATAAGATCTAAGATTAGAGAGATATAGAATAGTTTCTTAGTATTTATATAATTAGAAACTAATATCTAAAAATAATTATACTTATTTATAATACGTATATAGATAAGATACTTAAGAAGTTTAAGCTTAGAGATAGATTTTTCTCTCTAACGCCTCTACTATTAGAAGAGCTAATTAAGAACACTAGAAAAGTAACTAAGCCTAAGATTAAGAGATACTAGAAAATAGTTAGCTTTATACTTTATATAGTAATTATACTCTAACTAGATATAGTAT
>NW_026056770.1:0-504 GCF_023757985.1 Alternaria ethzedia
ATATATACCTCTTCTTAGCTATTACTTCTTTCTTTCTTTTCTAACCTTCTTAATCTTTTCTCTCTACCTTTATACACTATAGTTACTTCTTAGAAGTAGACTATATCTTCTTTCTCTCTTTATTAATCTAACCTTTCTTATTTTCTACCTTAGTAATTATAACTATAACTATAACTATAACTACTACGCCTAGCGTAAAGAAGTATAATAAGCTTATAGGCTATCTAAACCTTTTTTATAACTTCTAGTTACTATTAACTTTATATATAAGAGTATACACTTAGTCTACTATATCTATAACTAATTCTATAAATAAGCGTATAAGTGTAACTATATATATATATATATAAGCTTAGTACTATTAGTTCTATACTCTAAGCTAGTCTAGTAAGAGTTTCTTTATAAAAGCTAGTCTTAGATTACTAAAGAAAGATATCTACGCTACTAGAGGCTTAGTAGAAGATAGCTAGTAATAAGAATAAGAGTAAGAGTAAAGCTATAGAT
>NW_026056771.1:0-501 GCF_023757985.1 Alternaria ethzedia
TTATACTTATTATTAGCGCTATAGAGCTTATAGTTAAGTATAAAGTAAAACTAATAAGTTCTAAGTACTTAAGACTAGAGTAGTTTAACTCTAAAGCTTTTTACTTTTATATTCTCTTTACTTAATAAGACTTATCTCTAACTATATAGAATTAAAATAGTATAAAGAAAAAAGTTTTTAATATAAGCTTTAGTAAAATAATAGCTTTATAATTTATTATTTTTTTAAAAAAGAATTACTAAAAGTAGTACTAAGAACTATATAGAAAGATAAGCTAATTCTTTATCTTACTTCTACTAGACTAAGTCTAAAATAAATCTATATACGTATAATCTACACTAGTTACTAAATATAGTAAATTATACTCTACTAATAATTATAATCTCTCTAGTACTACTCTAAAGAGAATTCTAATTAATAGCTAATATAATATACTACTTAGCTTTAAGAATAAAAGAGTATAATACTATTAGCTACTTTTTACCTAGTATAATTAATATC
>NW_026056772.1:0-500 GCF_023757985.1 Alternaria ethzedia
GAAATAGGTAAATATTTACATAATTATTCTAGTAGCTATTTTTTATAAAAGAAATAGCAATTCTCTATAGTTATTCTTTACCTAGTAATAATATTATTACTTTTTACCTACTATTTACTCTGTAATTACTTTATTACAAATCTTTATTTGTTATACTATTTATTATAGTATTTAACTACTTTGTTCTAATAAAGCTATATTCTATTATTAGAGAATAGTTCTTGTTACCTCTCTATTCTTTACATAGTATATTAAATAGCGCTAGTAGTACCTTTATAAATATAGTCTATCTACTTATTCTTATACTAGAAAGTAGTAAAGTAAGCTTAGAACTAGCTCTAAATATTAAGCTTCTTCTTTAAGTATAAGTTTAAAAGTATATATCTAGTAGACTTTTAAACTTCTTAGACTTAAACTAGATAGAATTATAAGTCTAGAAAATTAAATCTAAAGAGGTAGAAAAAAGTAGTAGAGTTAAAATTTTATAGCTAGTATAATAG